>NC_142778.1:37092571-37182571 GCF_988280905.1 Pimephales promelas | reverse complement strand
TAATGAAAAGCACTCCTATCTTTAGTAGGATTTGCCATAATATGATTGTTCACATGCACAGAAATATTTGCAGACACACACATGCTGTTGAAACTTCATTTTACAGTAATGTATTTTTTCACTAACACTGTAAAAAAATGTTTTCAAGATTTGTTATCACAACATATTTTCTTTTGTCAAATCAACTTTATAATAATTTATTTAGTTGCGATAACTTATTATTTTGAGTTTCTGATGGTTAAATTACTCTACTTCATTGTATTAACTCACTTTTTCCAGTTCAATCAACTTAAAATTTTAAGGCAACCCAGGTTACTTACTTTTTTAAGTTAAACCAACAAAAAATTTTTACAGTGTAGTAATCACAACATTTTTTCTTTTGTCAAATCAACTTAAATAATTTATTTAGTTCAGATAACATATAATTTTGAGTTTCTGGTGGTTAAATTAATCTCCTTCATTGTATTAACTCACTGTTTCCAGTTCAATGAACTTAAAATTTTAAGGCAACCAGGTTACTTACTTTTTTAAGTTAAACCATCATTATTTTTTTACAGTGTACAGTAAACAAGTCAGTGCAACATATGCACAGCAGAAATATTTACATGGGACTGAAAAAAAATTATATTACTGTATACAGAAAATATATTACAGTAAAAAAAAAAAGTGGCAAGAAAAATAGTTTTTTTATATAGTTTTTATAGTGCTTATCCTGATTGAAGTGTTAACAATTAACCATAGAGGTGTTTGGCCAGATGGCACATGCAATTGACCAATTACACTCTAAAAAATGCTGGGTTGTTTTAACCCAACTTTGGGTCAAATATGGACTAACCCAGCCGTTGGGTTAAATTTTTACATTACATTTTTAACCCAACATTTCGGGTTTGTCCATATTTGACCCAAAATTGGGTTAAAACAACCCAGCATTTTTTAGAGTGTAGTGTCATTTTGTATGGTAGTGTTTTGAAATGGCAAACATGTGACTTTATGTCAGATTGTTGTGTCTTATGCAGAGTACTGTGTTCAGTGCATTTTAAAAGTGGCATTTTGAAATGCAAAATGTGTGTAAAGCAGAAAATGTGTTTAGAGTTTTGGAAACTTGAGAAAAAGTTTTGCTCTCTGTGTCTGTTTAAATAATTGTGCTGTGCAGTGTGCATGTCATTTTAGTGTGTTAGCAATTGGGGAAAAAAAACTGTAAACTAATCTGTTTGTTGACTGAGAGAATCTTGCCAGACGTTCTGGACAGAAAACACACCGTGACTGACATTAAATCACATGCTTCATTTTACAGTAATAAGAGATTCAAAGATTCGATTTCATGTCGACTGGGAAAAATAATATTCACATTTTAAACCTCTGACAGATGTTCTGCCTGTTAAGAAACGGGTTTATGGAAATTGCTTCGTTTATCCTCCAAAGGAAAACAGAATAAACATGCCAGTGCAGACTCGATGTTTGCGTTTCAGAAGATGATTTATCTGGCGCTCAGAGCATCAGGACGCGGACATTATGTAATCGCGAGTAAAAGACGCAGGTTAGTTCAGTCTGCAGGTTTGGGCTTTATCAGAGAGAATGTAATTAAATAAACCGTCCCTCAAACAAATCCCCTCAAATGACGTTTATCGGGATCGCGCCTCGGTTTGCGCGCGGATGAAAGCGGGAACTCGTGGCGGGAGAGTTGCACGCGCCGGCACGTTCTCTGTGCGGTGACAAGAACGGAGAAAACACGATGAGGGAACGCTTTATTTACACAATACACACAAACCTGCACAAGATGTCGAAAAAGACACCCTGATACGGTGAGTTTGCTGAGGTGAAGAAATAATGAAAACTAAAAAAATCTTAACATGAGCGGGGAATATGTATATGCATGGCCTGTTATATGTTTAAATCACATTTATGCATAGGGCAGGCGCTTTTATCCAAATATTTTATCCATATTTCAATGCATACTTAGATTAAATGATCCATATTGCATGCTTAAAACCAGGATTAAAATCCACTTTTTTAGCCCTTAAATGCATTTTGTTGTATATTTTGGAGTGTTTATAACTACAGAAAAGATGAAATTATTCTCTTCAGGTGATTCGTTTATATCTTTATATTCTGTTTTGGTCATATTTTTCAACTTGTTCTGTTCTCTATTACGTTTTTTGAACAATTACATCACAGTATTTGCTGCGGAACTGCCAAATAAGGACATTGACTACCGGTCCAACACTTCGAGCAATCCGCCATTATTATTTCTCGCTCCGATTTTGTAGTCCGAGCTCAATGATGCAGAAGTTGCGAGAGGGCAAGTCAAAATGTTCGGTTGTTGGATGTACGTTAGTGACCTGAAGCACTTCAAGGATTCCCACTTCAACAACCTCCGCCAGTAACGTTATACAGAAGGGTTTGCCGATCGACTTCGTCTGAATGAGGGGTCAATTCCGTCTATCATTTAGCTGCTGTGTTTTCTGACGCTTTCTAAACGTAAGTTATCATATTATTATCAATACAGATTTTTAGTGGTAAGATCAGACTGCAGTCATTTATCCTGTCAGTGTGCTTGTTTTAACAAGAGAAATAGTCGACTTTCACTAGTTAAAACAGCAATGATTGTCTTGGGAAACCAGTAACACCAGTACTTTTATTCATATGCATGAAACAACGCAGCATCACAAGCCATCATGAAGCATCTGAAGTCATCTTAGATGTTTGCATGGTTTTGAGCTGGAAATTTGGTCTTGGGAAAACCAGTAACACCAGTAGTTTTATTCATGAACCGACTGCCTTAAGTTAAATTTGACCTGTTATACGTTTAAATTACATTTATGCATTAAGCAGGTGCTTTTATCCAAAAATTGTAATGCATACGCATACTTAAATTAAATGAGCGATATTGCATGCTCAAAACCAGTCAAACCCATAAATCAAGATTGTGACGTGCATATGCACTCTTAAAAATACAGTTTCATCGGTTTTTCATCAATGCCGTAGAAGAAACATTTTGGTTCCCAAAAGAACGTTTCAGATCCCAGGCGTGCTTTCTACATCGATGCCAATAACCACGCTAGATCCATACGATTATTATGAAGTCTCACAGTCGTGGTCTGGTTCTGATAGTGTTTAACACACACACACACACACACACACACACACAGCTGGTCCGTCTGGTCTTTACGAGTGTGTGTTGGTTATGAAGTCTCAGTCGTGGTCCAGTTCTAAGAGAGTTACACACACACACACACAGAACTCTCAGCGGGTCCGTCTGGTCTGTACGAGTGTGTGTTGGTTATGAAGTCTCATAGTCGTTCCGGTTCTGAGAGACACACACACACACACACACACTCAGAGACACACTCTCTTCCCCAGCGTCGGAGAGTCGGGCGAGTCCAGAGGCCGTTTCCCCGGCGCGTGTGAAGCCTCTCCCTCTCGGAGCGCCGGCGGCTGGTATCCCGGCTCCAGCGGGTCCAGCGGGTCTTTGGAGAGCAGGATCCTGATGGACGGCAGCGTCCGGTGGATGGTCATCTCCGAGTCTCCCCCGTCCTGACTCTCCCAGATCTCCCGCAGACCCCTGTACTGGAGTTTGGTGATCTGGTGGAGTCCGGCGATCTTCCTCTTGGTGATCTCGGCACACGTGATGGTTTTGGTGACGGCCCGACCCGACCCGCTGAACACCACCTGCCTCAGCCCGTCCTGCATGCGTGTCATGGCGAAACCCATGAGGTTACGGATTTTGCTGCCTTCCTTCACTCTCATCTCCAGCACGTCCGCCGCCAGCCCGGGGAACGGACACACACTGTCCTCCTCGATCCGACACACTTTCTTGAAGCCGCCGGCGTGAGCCTGCTTGATCTGGGCGCTCGTGTCCCGACCCGCATCGCTCGGCTCCATCTCCATCAGCTCAGGAGTGACGCTTTACACTCATCCCTTCATCCCCAACGCTCTAATTACATGCCATTCCCTGTCTTTTCCAATTAGTCCTGCGGGGGGATCGCTCCAGCCTCATCATGACTTATTCATGAGATCATGAACGCATGAAATGCACAGAAAGTTGTAGATGTCCTGGAGCGTCCAACTTTCTCCCGAAGATTTGAACTTCTGACAGAGAGGTTTTGGTTTTCGGATAGCGCACTTACTTCTGTGGGACGATCCGGTTAGAGATCCAGCTTTTCTCCGCTCGCTCCCGACGCCCTCTCCTCCTCACGGACTCGCTCGCTCGAGTGCATCGCTGTCCTTGTGTTTCTCCTCTTCTTCCATGTGCTGAATCTCTCCGTCTCTCACCCGTCACTCGTGCTGCCTCGTAAATGCTGGTGGGGGGGATAAAAGAGAGAGAGAGAGAGAGAGAGAGAGAGAGAGAGAGGATCAGCCTTCTTAAAGCAACAGTAACCTCATTAAACACACACTTCTGTTTACAGTGGGAAACTGCGCTCTCTCTCTCCGTCCGGAAACACATCCACTGATAAACTTTTCTTCAATCTTCAATTCAGTTTCTGATTTAAATGTGTATTTATACAACTATATGGATCATGCATATTTGATCAAAATTATCTGAATATTTAATGTTGATTAGCTATTCAATCTGACTAAAAATGGAGAAAATAAAATTCTGATTAAAAATAAAACTTGAATGATTCTGAACAATTTAGAATTCTGTGTGTGTATGAGTGTGTGTGTGTGTGTGTGTGAGAGAGAGTGTGTCTCTCTGTGTGAGAGCCTGTGTGTGAATCTACTATATATGTGTGTGTGTGTGTGTGTGTGTGTGTGTGTGTGTGTGTGTGTGTGTGTGTGTGTGTGTGTGTGTGTGTGTGTGTGAGAGAGAGAGAGAGTGAGTGTGTGTTTGTGTATATATATATACAGTGATGTGAATAAGTTTGGACACCCATGCTAAAGTTGCCTAAAAAGAGGAATAAAAAAATCATCTTTTGGATATTGATCTTAATGCCTTAATTAGAAAAATGAGGAAAACTCCAACCTTTAAGGACACCAATTTTCTTTGTGAATGAATAATGTGTCATAAATAAATAAATGTTTTTCCTTAAAATAGAGGGTGCATAAGTCAGGACACCCCTATGTTAAATTCCCATAGAGTCAGGCAGATTTTTATTTTTAAAAGCCAGTTATTTCATGAATCCAGGATAATATGCATCCTGATAAATAAAATATCCCCACA
Organism: Pimephales promelas; assembly: GCF_988280905.1. Classification (NCBI taxonomy): domain Eukaryota; kingdom Metazoa; phylum Chordata; class Actinopteri; order Cypriniformes; family Leuciscidae; genus Pimephales; species Pimephales promelas. Next base: position 37,177,410 of record NC_142778.1, on the reverse strand, counting down.
TCATCACACACCTTCACCACACCTAGATTGGCATGGTTTTACTTCAGTTCGCCTAATAGCTGGTTTGATTTGCATTGAAAGATGATCTTATGGGAATTTAACATAGGGCTGTCCTGACTTATGCACCCTGTATTTTAAGGAAAAACATTCATTTATTTATGATACATTATTCATTCACAAAGAAAATTGGTGTCCTTAAAGGTTGGAGTTTTCCTCATTTTTTCCAATTAAGGCATTAAGATCAATATCCAAAAGATGATTTTTTATTCCTCTTTTTAGGCAACTTTAGCATGGGTGTCCAAACTTAATCACATCACTGTGTGTATATATATATATATATATATATATATATATTCCACCATGTTTCACTATGTTTAATGTAAAGTATCACTCATAAAAGATGATCCTGTACCTTTAATAAAATCTCCTTTAGCTGATCCGTTTAAAGGACGTCCGGAGCAGAAACTTGAATAACGCTGACAATTAAACCACAGTTCTGGAACATGAACCACTCGGGCTCTGAAAGACGCATTTCCAGACGCTGAATGAAAGTGTGTATGAAATGATCCGCAATCTAATTGAAAACATCCTTCACAGGCCGGATGAAAGTCAGACTGTAAGTGTGCTGCGATTGGCCTCTGCCCTCGACATGCACTCGCCTATTAGCATTTGCATAATGTGATGTTAATGGGCTTCATACAGGAGGAATCTTGGGCCGGAATAAAGTGTATAATGGGTTTTTATCACCTGTGCACACATGAGTTATTTGGCAACATCTATCCTTTACTTCCCTCTTTATCCCCGCATTTAATCCGTTTTTAATTAACCCGTGATCTGAAACAGGCTTAACTTGATGTATTTCCGCTCACACTTTGAATAATTCACAATAATGCATTTTGCAGAAGTGACTCACATGGCGTTCATTTTGATCAGTTCTGGGAATCGAACCCGTGACTTTGCCGTTGCAAGCGCCGGGATCAATGCAGGAACGCTGAAAAACACGGAAATATGCTTAAAGATTCTGATTGTATGAGCATATCAGACATCCAAAAACATGCATATGCTTCTAAAACTTGTATATCACTGGGTAATATCATAGTTTACATTTTGTGACGATAAACAATCAACAAGTTGTGCCACGGTTCAATAAACAGCTAAATTATTAAATAATAAATAATTAGAAAAAACAAGTATTAAATAATATAATAGGCTATTAATGAATTTGCCACATCTATTATTAGCTATTGTTTGTTAAGGCAACTCAATATTACTGTTAATGATCAAATCTCTATCAAATAGGTTGTCAACAGTTTTCAATAAGGTCTCATTTGTTAAGTAACATGAACTAACAATTAAAAGACATTTATTAAAGTTCACTGAAGTCAATAATTGTATCCCTTAAAACTCATTTTTGATCACTAAAATGATCACTTATATTTAAAAGTTTTTCTTTGAAAATGCTTCATGCTTTAAACTATCTTGAATGTAACTCGACACCCTCGCTTCATTTAGTAACTGTGAATATGCAAATGAGCCCCGCCTCCACTCACTCACTCAGAGATCCACTGGTTAATGATCAAATAATGATAAATAATGTACAATAAGGCCTATCTGTTTCCATAAAACATGTAAAGCAATTAAAAATAGTATTTGGCCAGTGGAAAAGACAGTGGAAAACTTTCTCTGAAATGCATCTTAAAATATTTGATTTACACTGTAAAAAATATTTTCAAGATTTGTTATCACAAGATATTTTCTTTTGTCAAATCAACTTTATAATAATTTATTTAGTTGAGATAACTTATTATTTTGAGTTTCTGATGGTTAAATTAATCTCCTTCATTGTATTAACTTTTTCCAGTTCAATCAACTTAAAATTTTAAGTAAACCCAGGTTACTTACTTTTTTAAGTTAAACCAACAATATTTTTTTTACAGTGTAGTAATCACAACATTTTTTCTTTTGTCAAATAAACTTAAATAATTTATTTAGTTCAGATAACATATAATTTTGAGTTTCTGATGGTTAAATTAATCTCCATTGTATTAACTCACTTTTTCCAGTTCAATGAACTTAAAATTTTAAGGCAACCAGGTTACTTACTTTTTTAAGTTAAACCATCAATATTTTTTTACAGTGTATTTATTCAAAAACAATAGGCTAATAATTGATTTTTAGTAATGTACTGTGACGCACATCTGCTTCTCATATTTTACGAATGTGTAAACATGGCATCACGTAAATGAACATCCATATGCAAATGATATGCAGATGAGGATTTGCATATAGGCGTTGTAAATCGGCGAAATTCGAAAAATTAGAATATGGTGCAAAAGTAATTCAACTTAAAAGCTGAAACTAATATATTATATAGACTCATTACATGCAAAGTGAGATATTTCAAGACTTTATTTGTTATAATTTTCCATTCTTGGCTCTAAGGCGCATGTGCACTTTCAGTGAGGATCCAACACACACACACACACACACACACTTTTATAAATGAGACCGCTGATCAACAATTACGTTTTTCCTCTTCCCGTCCCCGTGACTGTCCGTATATTTCCCCGGGTCAGTGATCCGTGAGGACCGTCAGTCCTCCGGTTATCTGTGTGTGTGTGTGTGTGTGTGTGTGTGTGCTGTCACTTAAGCGCTCGATCAGCAGAGGTTCTGCGGGCCGGTCCCACCGGAGGACAGATGAGCGAATGAGAGACGACAGATCATTCAGCCTGAACCAATGGAGTGTCTGAACGACACACACACGAGACACACACCATTCTCCAGAGGAACGAGAGGATATCTCAGAAAAAACACTTCCATTGAAGCTCCTTTGATTAATGAGAGATCGACTCATATAGCGAGTGTTTTTGTCTCGCTTCCAGTAAAAAAATCAAAATGGACCATTCTTGGTGGCATAATTATTAGAAATTATTTATCTGTGCAAATTCAGGTTAATCTTGAATCAGAATATCCAGGGCAACCTGTCAATCACATGAGATCAGCCAATAGCAAACCACAACCATCCAATCAATTCCTCATGGACACAATCAAGCTCCGCCCACATTTGTTCTTGTTACGCTTGATATACGAAACAACAGGAAGTAAAGGCCAGCGCAACTCCCGTTTCATGACGACTTTTATATTATAAATAAATATATACACCTTTCTGTGTAACACATTACACATCAGCGCACAATTACGATGTTCAATTGTCTTCATATACAAATGGTATCGTCTAAATCTGATTCAGTGTGATTTCTGCTGTTCACATCCAACAAGCAAATCCCATTAGTGATCGCAGCCGAAGAAAATCAGACGAGCTTCTTTAAATTCTTGTTCAATAGTCAGATATTGCCCTCAAAAAACAACATTAATGAACAAAGAATCAGAGGAAACCAGGAACAGCCTGTCAGCCAATCAGCTGCGAGCAGCACCAGTCACTCACACAAGATCCACAATTATCCAATCAATTCTTGTTCCAGAAGTGATTCACTCGGATATATACGGCACAATAGAGAAGAAAAGATGAGCGTAATAAAAGAGAGTGAAGTCAATTTGAACTGGTTAACCTGTTAACTGTCACCCCCCCCTTTTTTGAATAGACATGAAAATGCACATTTCGAACTTAAATGGTTGTAATTCAAGAATGCTTTGGAATATAGACATATGATTGGTCTTGTTTTAAAGAAGACATTTGGCAGATTTTTGTAGAAGTGAAATAAATTAAGAAAGTAAAACAGAAAAAAAGTTATAGAAGTTTGAGTTTATGGAAATGTACAATGCAAAAATATTAATTATTCATATTTTACATAAAATATATATTTTCAAAACCTGGGCTACTCTAAAATGTCAGAAAGATCAAAGCCAAAAATCTGAACAAGTTGTGTTTCAAATTTTAGGTTGATATCTCAAAAAATGAGCTTTCAGTAAGATTTTGTTTGAGCGCAGTACCAAACTTTTTCACTAGGGCACAACCAGACTCCATTACTGCCCATATAAGGGCGCCTGCATTTCCATTCGTGTTTTGAGTGATCTGAACCATTATTTTCACAATTTTCATACAATTTCTGAAGTAGAGATTCTATTCAGAAGTAGCATGGGAAGTTTGGCAGATTTTGATATGAATTGAACCTCTAAGAAACACATACAAAGAACACGCATGAAAGTCATAGCTAGCTGCCATGTCACAAATGGTGAATTTATTATTTTTTTCTTGATATTTCAAACTTTTCAGACCTTTTTTTTCCAAAATAATTGAATGGATTCTATCTTTTGAACTTTTGGCATGAAAACAAACTGAGGTATCTACCATTTTTTCATGATTTTTCATGTTTACTGCTATTTTAAAATAAAGGTCTGAACACGCCTTATGAGTATGAAAATATTCTTGTTTTATATTGATAAATTATGGCTCCTCTGTAATATATTTTGAAAATCAGTCACCAAATATGGAAACTAGAGATTGTAAGCTTTCAAATGATATATAGTTTGTCAATATTATTTAAGGTATTTACTAAGATATTATTGTTTTAAAAATATAGTGGCAAACGTCCCACCTGTGGGACGGTGACAGTTAAGTGGTTTTAAACTATATACTGTATTTCTTATAGACCCCTTTTCAGTTGGTAAACATGGTGACATTTTTATGTGGAGGCAGAACGATCCCTCTGGCCGCTTCACTAACGCTAGTTAGCAAGGATTGTTAGCTTGTTTTTTAACAATGACTGGAGAAAATCCGATATTATCTTAATGTGTAAGGTCACTCAGTGTCCAGAACCGCGATTGTTATTTCCAAAAGTTATTTTTAACGGACAGAACCAGATTGGCCGACCCGTAGCCGCCGACACGCTCACTCGATGATGGACGATCTGACAGGATTAACGTACGTTACCTCGGGTGAGTGGCCTGACTTCTACACCTACCTTATAGAGAAACCGATCGTAAAGAGAAACTGAGGGCTTATAAATCTTTAGATGCTTATATGGTCCTGTACAAGACTTGTGTGTACGATCCGCAGTTCTGCCGAGACCACGACAATATAAAGAGTGACATTACAGTGCGATTTTAATCATGTGAATATTTTCTAGAAATAAAAGTTCCAGATACAGCATATTCATTTTTCATCAATTCTTGCACCGAACAACACAACAAGATGACATTTAATAATAATAAAAGTAATTAAAGCTCCTTATTATGTAGCCGAATCTGTGCTGGTTTGTATTGGCCGCCTCCAGTTTACACTTTGTTTTGCCTCCAGCTAGCGCCGTGACGGAACTGTGACGTCGGCGCAAAAGGGGTCTATACTAAATATTTTTCATTTCAGGTCATGAATGCATGCAAATCTTCGACACAAAGATGTGCTTTGGAAAGGCTGTACTTCTGTATCGAGTGTCATGATGGTTTGAGAAACCGGAGAAAAGACTTTAATTTGACTATTGAAGACTCGTCTTCCGAATCATCCGAGGAAAATTACCTTTCTTTATGAGTATAGCGGTCACAACAACAAGCAAAACAGTCACATATTTTATACTGACAGGCTAAAATAGAGTTTTTTTCTTTATTTTTAACTATATTTTATTTTAAAATCACTTGAATTTCAGTGATTTTCATGGAGTCGATTTTGTGAAATTGCACGGAAACAATTGTGTGTCATTTTGATCCTCAAGAACACAAACAATCATCTTTACCAGCCTGGACATCATCATCATCACACACACACACACACACACACTCACTCATGAGCGACAGCAGAAACCATGCGCACGATTACTGATGAACAATTACTCCACGTTTCTGCTTCTCATCTCAGCAAAACAATTTGCTTCTGGTTTGGGCGTAAATCTGTTTTTAAATATGAGAAACTCTGACGCTCACACGCTGCCTCCACTTACACACCGAGAGAGAGAGTGTGTGTGTGTGTGTGAGACTGTGTTAGTGTGAGTGAATGTGTGTGTGTGTGTGTGTGTGTGCGCGTGTGTGTGAGCGAATGTGTGTGCGTGTATATGATTGTGTATGTGTTAGTGCGAGCGAATGTGTGTGTGTGTGTTTGTGAATGTGTGTGCGTTTGTGTTAGTGAACGTGTGTGTGGATCACTGTTTGTGTGTGGATCCGGTGTGTGTGTGTCTGTGTGTGTTAGTGTAAATGAATGTGTGTGTGTGTGTTTGTATCATTGTTTATGTATGGATTCAGTGCGTGTGTATGATGAGTATGTTAGTGTAAGTGAATGTATGTGTGTGTGTGTGTATGATGAGTATGTTAGTGTAAGTGAATGTGTGTGTGTGTGTGTGGTGAAATGATGGTTTGGCTGTTGGGGTGAAATTACCCTCATCAGTCACACACACACACACACACACATCTGCCTGTGGGGGAGAGAGACAGTCAGAGAGAGTAATGATACTATTTGTGTTAAAAAGACAAAATGGGAAAGTATGAATATATAATCGAGAGGGATGATGATGATGATGATGATCATCTAATGAAGAGCGGCGAGTGTTTTACAGCGACACTGATGTCAGGATCATTCCTCTCGCAGTTTTCTTCAGTTTTAGTAGATCGTTTTCAACGAATGATCATACACACACATCCACAAACACCTGTTCACACACACGCAAGAAATATGAGATTTACAGAAACTGTCGCCGGTCTCTTTGACAGTTCATGTACTTGAATGAAACTGTGAAAATGTTACATCTAAAATTCAATTGATATAAAGATTAAATTAAATGAAAGTTAGAAATGTTAAATTAGTAACTGAAAATAAAACTTATTAACAAATAAAACAAATTTAATAACAATGAAAAGCACAAAGTTAGAAGTAAATCTAAAATTAAAAGTTTAAAAGTTGAAATGAAAACTGAAAATATAAAATGAAAAACTATATAAGTATATAATGAGAACAAAATTAAAGTTAAACACGACACACTAACTTTGTAACATTGACACTGTTATTGAACTGATTGACTGTTATTGAACTGATTCAGTGTTATTGAACTGATTGACTGTTATTGAACTGATTCGGTGTTATTGAACCGATTCTGTGTTATTGAACCAATTCTGTTTTATTGAACTGATTCAGTGTTATTGAACTGATTCACTGTTATTGAACTGATTCAGTGTTATTGAACCGATTCTGTGTTATTGAACCAATTCTGTTTTATTGAACTGATTCAGTGTTATTGAACTGATTCACTGTTATTGAACCGATTCAGTGTTATTGAACCAATTCATTCTTATTGAACTTAATTATCATTATTGAACTTAATTATCATCATTGAACTGATTCACTGTTATTGAACCGATTCACTGTTATTGAACAAAGTCAGTGTTATTGAACTGATTCACTGTTATTGAACTGATTCATCAGTATTGAGCTGATTCACTGTTATAACACTGTTATTGAACTGATTCATCAGTATTGAGCTGATTCACTGTTATAACACTGTTATTGAACTGATTGACTGTTATTGAACTGATTCACTGCTCTTGATCTGATTCACTATTATTGAACTGATCTACTGTTATTAAACTGATTCACTGTTATTGAACTGATCTACTGTTATTGAACTGATTCACTGTAACTGAACTGATTCATCAGTATTGAGCTGATTCACTGTTATAACACTGTTATTGAACTGATTCACTGTTATTGAACTGATTCACTGCTCTTGATCTGATTCACTATTATTGAACTGACTCACTGTAACTGAACTGATTCACTCTTATTGAACAGAATTGATCTGAATAATGACACTAGTCTTCTGTTTTACAGATGAACATTAACACTGTTATCCCCCTCCCCCACATTCAACTTAAAAGCGTAAATTTAATTTTGAAGTATAATTAGCCCTTTTTAACTCGTTTTATTAAATCCTCTATTTTTGACTCATGTGTAACTTTAAAAATTAAGTTGAAATTGGTTATTCTGATGAGTCAATTACTTATGATGTTGATGATGTCGTATCATATCATTTTTTACAGCATTCTGTGAAGCTGCTTTTGACACAGTCTGTATTGTATAGAGCTCGAAGGTAATAATTATGACTTGACAAGCTTCATGTTTCATATTTAAACCTGTAAACAAGTGTAAATGAGTTTCAGAATCACTGATAACCAGGATTATTCCCGAACCGCCTTCAGCAGCTCGTCTCTTTCTCCGGCCTAAACGTCTCCTCCACCGGAGAAGCGAGAATCCCACACCCGCGAACCACATTAATCCGTTTCTTTATCAAACGGCCATCAGGAGCAGGAGGAACTCACACTCCCAAACACACCGGCCCCTGAAGCCCCGAGACAACAGGAGAAGAGTGTAATTAACTTCCCATGACACACACACACACTTTATCCGGCCTGCAGCTCTGCAATGCAGACACACACATCAGGACCGAACCACACAGTTAAACACACAGTCACATCATGCAACATTATTCCTACCCGAAACTCGAACCGCTGCAAATCCAGATCACGGGTTTGAATCCCAGCGAATGCATGAACTGATCAAATATATAATGCATGCAATGCAAGTCACTTTGTATAAAAACATCAAATGCTAATGCAATTCACTCAACGAAGATCACACACGCTTATATGGGTTTAAAACACTAATGTTCAGGAATATTATCACTGACTCCATTGGGATGAAAACTAAATTTGAGTTGAATAATCTGTTTTCTTCTGCTGATGATTCGATTTCATTTCATACTTGAGGATTTTAGCAACATCTGTAAAACAATGTCCACCCGTTTAGAAACTTCAGTTCAGTGCCTTACATTTTAAAGCATATACTGTATACATTATTTCACCTCATTATATTATATTAAACCGATTTTAAAGGGTCACTTCACCTATTTGCATTAAGCATTGTATCTTTTGAAACCCAGTCATATTTCTGAATGGTGATGGTTTATTCCTTTATTTTCCACTGAGATGGGAGAAATAAGCATTTAAGAGTTTTACTTCCTGCTTATTATGATGTAAAAATCGTCATTTTGCATCATAATAAGCAGGTAGTCACATTTCATTGAAAAGTGTAGAGACGACATTAGCTCATTATATATGATTGATGAGTTAATGTAAAAATCATGAATTGCCATGATACTGATCATATAATTTTTTTACACTGTTAATGAACTGAATTGAATAAACTTGATCTGACTAGAACTGAATAATGTTGAACAGTTTCAACAGTTTAAATAGTAATTTTGCAATATGAACTAGAAAAATAAATCCTCTTGCAGAAAATGTTCCCTCAACCTTCTTACAAACACAACCACAACTTATACACAACCTTATCCAACATTATTACAAAGTAACAGCTAATTAAGTACACGACGAATATCGTTTCCTAGAAGAAAAAAATCGATTCTGAACCTGCATAACAATGTAACTCATTAGCATAATGCCAGCCTGTGGTGTTGATTGGCTGATAGCGTCTCTCAGCTCCGCCCTCAAACACTAGTGTATCTGAGACTGGAAGAGTTCGGCTTTTCTGAGATTGATACGGTGAAACCCACGCCATCGTTACTGTTCGTATCACTGAGAGTCAGATATGATAATGAGCCAATCACAGCAGAGCAGCTCTCAGAGAGGCGGAGCTTAGAGAGACTGAAGCGTTTCAGACACTGAGAGAAATGACGTGACGTGCAATTATGAGGAAATTAAAGTGTTTGTGACCTGTGATGCGTGTGAACCCATTCTAGGAGACGCCAAACATTTAAAATAGTATAATACACTCTTAGAAGAAAAGGTTCTATATAGAACCTTAAATGGTTCTATCAGCGCTACATATTTGGAACCCTTAAAAGGTTCTATACACTTCTATATCCTGGGGTTCCATACTTGGCCAATAGAACCTTTTACCAAAAAATGGTTCTATATAGAACCATTTTGGAGTTCCATATATGAAGCGGGGGATGGAACCATTTCTGGAATCTAAATAGAACCATTTCTTCTAAGAGTGTAGATTCACTTATAGATTCAGTTATCACTCCCAAAACTTTCCAGTGTGAATGTAGCCGATGTAACTCTTAACTCCACCAGTTGCAGGAACAACAAGAAAACACATTTGTTTTACCTCAGCACATCTGATAATGAACATCTGCACGACTTCCCTTTCCTGCATTAAGATGAGCGGCTGTTATCCGGCTTCTTTAAAGGCGAGCGGCGCTGTGAGCGTGGAGAGTTTAATTGAACAGCTCTTCAGTGTAATTGTCATTAGCTGATAATGGCAGACACACACAGGCTTCACCCGCTAATGCAATTCATTGCAGTATTCTGATCAATTAAATTAAAAATGATTAGAGCTTTATGTAAAAAGGCGAATGGATAATTAATGATTCATTGTTAATCGAGTGTTTAGACAGGAACGGATGTTAAAATATCACAAAAACACAGCGAACGCACTGTATAAAATCAAATCAATAATAAACAATCAGCCATTGGACTGATCTAATGCACTGTGCTTTAGGATAAATAAATGTGTAGGATTTACAATTTTCACTCTGAAATTACTAATACATTTGTTTCACTCATTTTTCTAAATGTCAATCATTTGTTAAACAAGTACTTATCATTTTAATGAGCTCATTGTTTCTGCATTACATTTTTGTTTGAGTTAATACATTTTTCGCTAACTGTGATTTTGTATATGTACATTTCTGAAATACATAACTTAAGATCACATTGTAATATGAACTCATGCATTTTCTGTACTTTGAAACGATGTGTATTGTGAAAAGCGCGATACAAATAAAAGTAACACATTGAAATGAATGTGAAATTTTGAAGCAGAAAGACAATAATCTTTATTTTCGAGTGAATCTCTCAGCATCTGTTGACATGATGTGGCTTAAAGGGTTAGTTGACCCAAAAATGAAAATTCTGTCAGTATTTACTCGCCCTCATGTTGTTCCAACCCCGTAAGACCTTCGTTCATCTTCGCAACACAAATGAAGATATTTAAGATATTAAGATCGCTCCTGCATACAGTCCATAGGCTTCTTGAGGGAATGACTCTTGCTGGCCTCGAAAATTCATTAAAGACATCGTTAAAATAGTCCAAGTGACTACAGGGGCTCAATCTTAAAGGGTTAGTTCACCCAAAAATGAAAATTAAGTCATTAATTACTCACCCCCATGCTGTACCAACCCCGTAAGACCTTCGTTCGTCTTCGGAACACAAATGAAGATATTTTTGATTAAATTTGAGAGCTGTATAACTACCACATTGGCTCCTAAGGGACTGCCTCTTGACGGCCCAGAAAGTCAATGAAGAAAATGTTTAAATATCCCAAGTGACTACCGTGGCTCAACTATAAGTTTATCAAGCGACGCGAATACTTTTTGTGCGAAAAAACAAACAAAAATAACGAGTTTATTCGACTATTTTTTTCTTCCTTGTAGGCCAGAACGAGACTTCCTTATAGATTTCCACGACGCATGCGCGAGAATTGCGATCTGCGTACACCAGCTTACACCACTTCAGATCGCAATTCTCGCGCATGCGTCGTGGAAATCTAAGGAAGTCTCGTTCTGGCCTACAAGGAAGAAAAGAAATAGTCGAATAAACTCGTTATTTTTGTTTGTTTTTTCGCACAAAAAGTATTCGCGTCGCTTGATAAACATATAGTTGAGCCACGGTAGTCACTTGGGATATTTAAACATTTTCTTCATTGACTTTCTGGGCCGTCAAGAGGCAGTCCCTTAGGAGCCAATGTGGTAGTTATACAGCTCTCAAATTTAATCAAAAATATCTTCATTTGTGTTCCGAAGACGAACGAAGGTCTTACGGGGTTGGTACAGCATGGGGGTGAGTAATTAATGACTTAATTTTCATTTTTGGGTGAACTAACCCTTTAAGTTAATCAAACGACGAGAACACTTTTTGTGCGCAAAAACAACAAAAATAACGACTTTATTTCAACTATTGGTTTATTTCTCCCTCTGCGCGAGTCAGGGTACTAGTTTAATATTAGGGGTGTAACGGTACACAAAAATCACGGTTCGGTACGTACCTCGGTTTTAAAGTCACGGTTCGGTACGTTTTCGATACAGCAAAAAGAAAGAAATGCCAGAGAAATTTCCTATTTGTTTAAAGAAAAAATATTTTTAAATAAGTGAGTTTTCCTAGATCTTGAAACTTTCAGGTTTATAAATAGGGGTCATCTTTGAAGGATGAACAAATAATGTTTTGGTCATCACATTAAAAATAACATTTAAATATATATACATTTATCTAATATTTGAATTTTGAAGTGCTGGAAAAAGATGTGTGAAGTACTTGAAAGCATTTCACCATTCCAGCCAAACTGGTTCCAGTTAGTGTTACTATATTAAATCCATGGTGAATGTTGCTGGTCTGTGGACGAAAGTATTACTAGTTCATTCACGACACAATGTTTCTCCTGGTTTCCATGACAGCGCTGTTTGATCTAATAGAGATCTACGGTTAATAACGGACAAATGTGAATGCATCTCACTAGATCTCGCAGCGATGTTATTACCTCAGTGGCGAATTCAAATGTTTTCTTTACCGGATCTCTTAGCGCGGTGTGGTAACAGTGTTGCTTGATCGAGATCGGCTCGCGCTGCACAGATGTTGCTGGTCCGAACTGATAAACGATCCGTGAAGCACATAACGAGTAGCGCAGTTTCGTTCTGCTTTCATTACGCTTGCCATTTGATGTTGCGCAACAACATGTGTGTTGTGTGTTGGCCGCGTCAGCACGAATTTTGCCGGCAGGAAAAATGGTCCAAGCAATCGTTCGGTTTATATGCGTACCGAACCGGAAGCCTCGAACCGAAACGGTTCAATACGAATACATGTAGCGTTACACCCCTATTTAATAGCGTAAGCTTCTGTTATTGTACGTCACACGCATCACATGACCAGCGTCGGCCAATAGCGAGCCTACGTGTGACGTAGCTCTACGCAATCACACTACGTTAACTGACTACAGGCCCATGGAGAAGGAAACGAATTGTTGAAATAAAGTCGTTATTTTTGTTTGGTTTTGCGCACAAAGTGTTCTCGTCGCTTGATAGTTAAAATTGAAGCCCCTGTAGTCACTATTTTAACGATGTCTTTAATGATGACTATTTTAACGATGTCTAACGATGACTATTTTAACGATGTCTTTAATGACTTTTCAAGGCCCTCAAGAAGCCTATGGACTGTATGCAGGAGCGATCTTAATATCTTAAATATCTTAATTTGTGTTGCGAAGATGAACGAAGGTCTTACGGGGTTGGAACAACATGAGGGCGAGTAAATACTGACAGAATTTTCATTTTTGGGTGAACTAACCCTTTAATAACACAGAAATCTTCTGAAAACACACACACACACGGACAGAGGGAGTCTGGAGTGTGTTCAGTCTCAGATGCTCAAACTGAACCCGGGAACGGCAACTGGAACTGACTGAGTCAGAGTTAATCTCTGGAGATGTTGTGTTAGTAAGAGAGAAACATCTACAGACCTCATGCAGAGTCAAGCAATTCAGCATGAAGCCAGATGGCTAAAGACTGCAGAGTGTGTGTGTGTGTGTGTGTGTGTGTGTGTGTACACTCCCTGCAGTGGCCATTCGTACTGGGTCACTAACTTCTTCGTCACACTCACAAAGACGCAAGGTCATCTAACACGGCATGCTGTGAGGGAAATGTCAAGTGTGTGTGTGTGTGTGTGTGTGTGTGTGTGAGATATATAGAGACATTCTCCCTCACATCATTTAACAGTCGAAGTTGTCGCAGTTTAACTCGAAATAACCCGCTTTAGCAGCTCAGTGTGTGTCAACAATGGCAAATATTACTGTGTGTTATTCTAAAATCACCATAAAATCTAAATGTATACTTTTTATGGAATATTACAGTATTTATTATAAATGATTTATCGGTGCACATCATTATTGTGTTAATAATCATGAAACAGAATTTCTTCCTCTAATGGAGCATTCACACTGGACACGAACTGATTTTAACAGTAAAAGACTAAAAATGCTACCGTGAAAAACTGTTAATTGGTTAACAATTAACCTTACTATATATAACAATTAACCTTAACCTTTCCTTACTATATACGGTAAATAACTGTGATAGATCTTATGGTAAATTTCATGTAATTTTACTGTAAAATACTGTTAAATTTACAATTTTTAAAGTGAAAATGAACAACTCATCGTATAATATACAGTAAAAAAACGTAAATTGACATTCCCACAATTCCCTGCGTGACACTCCACACTTGATGTATTTTTGTTGAAATAACTTGTTTCTTCATAGTTTGCTTCAGTGTTTGAGGACATGACTTAAAATACGAAAACTCATTTTAAAACTTATTTTGTCTTATTCTAATGTCACCTTGAGGAAGTTTGCCGAGGCCGCCTGGTTGATATTAACAATAAGAGTCGAGTTTAACATTAGTTAATAATGCCATGCAAAAAATTGCTAACAAATAAAAACAGGCATTCATGAGTGACTAAATGTCATAAAGAAGTACGAGAGCTTTGAACACTTTACCCCATTTCTCTATTTTTTATTTTTATTTATTTATTTTTTAAAAATGTTTTATATTTCCTGTGACTGTTTTTCTGTTGACTTATCTGTCCATTTTGTACCCCATTATAAAGAGACCGCGGGGTGGGTGGGTGGGAGGGATTGGTAGATAGGTTGTTGTTTGTTCTGTTTCTTTTTGGCGTGTTTATTGTCAATTTAAAATCTAATAAAAAAATAAATAAAAAAATAAGTAAAAAAAATAAATAAATAAATAAAGAAGTACGAGAGCTCAAATCTCAGATCATGTTTGTTTTCATAAACCATGATCTTTATCTGTTATTAAACACAGTTAATGTGTGTGCTTGATGCGGTTATTAATCAGAGGAATATAATGCATGTAAACACACTCATTCTTTGAGTGAAGAAGAGCAGATTAAACTTCAGGTGTCAAAACTTTATGAGAATTTCTGCCCTCAATGTGTGACACAATATCTAAATTGCGTGCGTCTGTGGAAGGAGATTCATCCCGTTTTTAAATTGCAATAGAGAGCAAATCCCCCATAATGCCCTGCTTTACAATAGAGCCGTAATTGCAGGAGTGTAATTGCACACCAATGTTCAGCTGCTCACCGTGTGTGTGTGTGTGTGTGTGTGTGTGTGTTGTCTAGTTGAAGAGCTCAATAATTAGAAACGGGGAAAAATGAGGTGGCAATTTTGTGTCTGCAATTATCAAAATCCAGCAGAAGAGTTGTGCGAGTTCCCAGAGGACTGAAGCTCTGTTCACAATACTCCAGTAAAACACAACTTTTACTCCATATACCGCCTGCCGTTAGTTTAGGCATGTGAAACAGCATGCAAGTTTATTTATAGCACATTTCATGCATATTCATGCACAATGGTAAAGTGCTTTACATGAAAATGTTCTAATGCACTTGTTGCCATTATTTTATCTTTTTTTTCATTAAAAAATATATTAAAGGCACAATATGTAGCCTAAGATTTAGCCTGTTCATTTTGTGAGCTATTTATAAATGTAGTTTTTTGTTTTTATCATATTTAGTCAACCTTTGTTTAAAGACACACCATGTGTAAATTCATAAGTAACTCCACTTAAAGTCCCCCTGTGGTGTAACTCCAGCGTTTAATGTAGTTTATGTGTGTATGTGGTGTTTTTAATACGCTTGATATCCTAAGTTGAGTATTTCCTCCTTAAAAATGCAGTGAACCAAAGACAGACTCAAAAACACGCTGGTGTTTCTGACGTCACAAACCACCGTGTAACCAATCAGATCAATGTGTGATCGTCAACTAGTGAGTGAGTGAGTGGAGGCGGAGCTCATTTGCATATTCATAGAACCGCGCATACTAAATGAGGCAAGGGTGTCGAGTTACATTCAAGATATTTTAAGGTATAAAGTTATTTTTTAACTTTATAATCTTGGTGATCAAATATGAGATGTTATGCATGAATTGATTTAATACAAGGTCAAGACTTTAAAATTAATTGCGTGCCATTTTAGCAACGCAAGTATAAAAAAGGCGCAACTTACATACTTGTGCCTTTAAAACAGTTATTAAGAGGACTAAAATAAGATAAGATAGAGCTCTTTCTAACCAACTGGATCTGTTAGGTTCATATTCAATGAGCATATCTGCAATGGATGAGCTTCCAAGCAACTGAGTGATTGATTGGCCGACCGAAACTTTGTTAAAACTGTAATCAAATAAGTTTGAGTATACAGGATTTTTGCATTTATATTATACAGTTTTCCGACAAACCTACAAATGATTTGGGAATGCAATGTTTTTTTAATTTATCACACTGAAAATGAAATGTCAACTCGAACGCTTTGCATTATGGGATACAGTCAATGCAGAAGTTAAGTACACTTTTTGAGTATCTGTACTTTACATCTGAAAGACAAATATTTTACTTTTTAATCCTCTACATTTCTGTCAAAGTCCTTGAGTAGAAAGTACTGTCAGTCAGGGGTTGCATCAGAACTATTTGATGTTGGTTTGACATCCACACGATTTTCATTTTCAATGTTGGGTTTGGTCTTCTAAATGCACATTTTGCCATTGTTTTGGAGAACACTAGCTTACAGATAACAGTAAGGCTAACATATTCATAATAAAAGCCAAAACCATTGTGGAAATTATTGATTGCACATTTGCACTCGTTCAATCTTACATTCAGTCCCACTGGAGCGGTCTTCTAGAAGTAAATGTGTTCAGTAAATGTAAACACGCAACAATGCAACAATAATAAAACAATGCATTGACATTTACTTCTCATGCTTAAGTACTTTTAAAAACAAGTACTTCTGCACTTTTACTTTTACTTTCACTCAAATAAGGAAGTTGTGTACTTTGTCCACCTCTGGTTTTACCCAAAGAATCGATCTCAGGTTCAGGATAAACATCAAACCAAAAGCACAAAACCCTAAAACGGACACTGTAAAAAACAATAAGTAAAATTTACTTAATTTTTTCAAGGCAAGTTTTTGCACTGATATGTTTTGAGTAAATTTCACACAAAAAAACTTTACAAAGTTAAGAGAAAGTAACATAAGAAATTAAGTAATTTTTATTTAGCTAATTAAATTATTTAGCTATTTAATTGAATTTTTCTAAGTACAACTTTTCATTCAAACATTATAACAGTGAATTAGACCACACTGTTTAAGTAATCAATACTTAGTGTGTCTCATCACTTTTTCCCTATCGATATGGCATGTGTGAACGCAGACCTCAATACTTGGTAGACAATACACAATGACGGTAACATTTGATAGATCATTTTTGTGTTTGAATGTGTCATTTTAAGTAGAAAATTAACTCCAAATGTCACAAAATGGCAAATTACTAATCAACAAAAGTAATGATAAAATAGTGTAAATACAGCTGGAAAACAGTGAAAAATCAACCTTATTAATTATTCATGGACCAGTGCATGATGGGAACAGCAGTATCAGAAAAGTTGAGTAATTTTTAATAATGTTGATATTTACGCTTTCATTTCTACACAACTGAATTGAGTTCTACTATAGAATTTACTTCTTTTTTTTAAATTCTTGCCTGAACTAACGTTTTTACGGAGGCGTATTGCATTCACTTGAAGAAAAAAAAATCTACTCTGTTTTTCTGAATTAACGAGTTAATTTTTCATGAGAAAAAAAAATTTGCTCTGTTTTTCTGAATTAACGAGTTAATTTTTCATGGAATTTTTTTTTTTGCTCTGTTTTTCTGAATTAATGAGTTAATTTTTCATGGATTTTTTTTTTTGCCCTGTTTTTCTGAATTAACGAGTTAATTCAGAAAAAACAGAGCAAAAACTTTTTTTCTCACGAAAAATTAACTCATTAATTCAGAAAAACAGAGCAAAAAATATTTTCTCATGAAAAATTAACTCATTAATTCAGAAAAACAGAGAAGATTTTTTTTCTTCAAGTGAATGCAATACGCCTCCGTACGTTTTTCATGCAAATTACATTGTTTTTTTCTGTAGTATTTACTTCACCACAAAATCATTTTTATCAGTGTATATAAGAGTGTGTCCTTCAGCGTTACAGGAACTCTCAGTGGCGCTCGAGCAATCAGCTGCTCCAATTACTGCTGATTTTAATTCGGATCAGTGATCAAACTCCCCTCAGGCTGAGGATCTGGCAACCATGAGAAGATGCATACAGATCAGCATTAAGGTCAACAGGCAGCGGACGAGGCGATTACATCCTATTAACCGTCAGTAAACGTCCACTTTCCTGCGTTCCTCACCTGCTTTCCCAGCACGGCACCGCGGTTATCAGCGCTTCGGGAGGTCACCGGGTCGGCGCCTGCAAACGCCAATAATGGGTTTTACTCAAGGTGAATTTTACATCTTGAATGCTAAATTTAAATGCAAATTTAACAGCAGTGCCCAGAAGACCTCTAAATATTCTTAAAACCTGCTGAAAGCATGAATGTTCGCGGTATCGAGTGGCCTTTGTCACGGCTGACGGGCTTCTGCTGATGGAATCAAAAACGCCTTTCACAGATTGAAATGAGCTGAGATCGCTATTGGAGAAGCGTTCAGTGCTGGAGAGAGTGTTAAATACAAGGCAATCACAACGTCAAGCACAAAGCGTGTGTGTGTGTGTGTGTGTGAGAGAGACAGACAGTATTCTAGGCTGTTACGTGAGGATATTTTTTGTCCAATAATTAGAATCTCTGTTTTTCAGAATTTAGTAGGAAACTACTAGACATACAATTTTTTTATATCAGCTATAAATTCCGTTAATTTTGTGAATTGGTAAGTTTCGTCAGGGCATGAAGAAATATAGAGTCTAGTGTGTGTGTGTGTGTGTGTGTGTGTGTGAGGGTAGCAGTGGTGGAATGTAACGAAGTACAAATACTTTGTTACTTTACTTAAGTACATTTTTCACGTATCTTTACTTTACTTAAGTAGAATAAATAGTGCATACTTTTTACTTTTACTTCGTTACATTTTGCAGCAATTATTATACTTTCTACTCCACTACATTTCTACAACTTCTGTTACATTTTCGTTACATTTTCTGATCAGTTTTTCCCCTGCCAAAACGTAATCTGACCATCCGTTCGTTGCACGTTTGTCTCACCAGTGACGTTTGGTTGCCATAGATACATCAACCCGGTCACACTAAATAAAATGCGTCTCGCACGCAGTGTGTTTATCGTACAATTTATACCCGAAAATTTGTTTTTACGTGCATAGGAAACGCACCGTGTGTAATATACGTTTGGTTAGGATTATGGCAAGCCAAGAGGTTCAGAATTACACCATAAATTAATCGCGTTTAATGCCAAAAAATAGTTATTAACATATAGTAAGGATAAGCATGATGTGTATGTTGCCGAATTGCAAGCTTGTTTGAGAAATGATGACAATTTTTTTCCATAATTATTGAACATCATTATAGGAGTATTAGGGTGAATGAGTTAGAATTAAATGTTTTATTAATCACTAGAAAATAGACATTAAGAGAATAAATTGTTATGCAAGTACTTTTACTTTTAATACTTAAAGTACATTTAAAATCAGGTACTTTTTACTTTTTACTTAAGTATGGTTGTCATTGTGTTACTTACTTTTACTAAAGTAAATATTTATCTGGTTATTTGTACTTTTACTTCAGTACTGAGATTCAGTACTTCCTCCACTGGAGGGTATAGCATGAAGAGAGTGAACAGCAGCGGTCCTAGTACTGAGCCTTGTGGTACGCCATACTGAACTCGATAAGACATCTCTTCATTTACTGCTACAGACTGATAAGTATGATTTAAACCATGCCAATGCAATTCCACTAATGCAAACATCATTTTCCAGATATTATTTAAAAGTATGTTGTGGTCAATAGTATGAAATGCAGCACTAGATACAACCACGATCGGATGATAAGAGCAGTGGATAAGACACATATCACCAGAATGATTGACACTTAGGTGGACCAATAATATAGGCTACCCACCCGGAAAAAGAAAATCCTCCGCTATACCTTTAAGCGCAACGGATCAACTGCGTCTAAAGTGCTGGAAAAGAGATTTCTGTCACGATATTGAACATGGAACATCTATTCCATGTAGTATTATATCTAGAGTATGATTATGACAATGAGTAGAGCCAATCCCAATGCATTTACATGTAGGCCTATATTAATATCACCAACAATTAGGACTTTATCTGCAGCCAATACGAACTCTGGTAGAAAGTCAGTGTGTGTGTGTGTGTGTGTGTGCTGCAGAGAACGTTTGCTAGATTATGATGGTAATCAGAGGTGAACCAAAACAAAGCCGAACCCTTGAAACGCTTTTCTGTCTGATATTGACCGGCCGTCCCGACGCGGAGAACAAGCTATAATTCAAAACTCATCTCTTTTATTTTTCACAGCTGATCCACACACACACACACACACACACACACATTGTTTCTCTTGCTCAGTATCTTTCTCTTGTTTTCCAGCACAAATATCTAAACGTTCTTGAATCAAGATTCATTCAGAAGCAAAACGATATCAAGTCTTGATTTTTGAAAAACGCATCAACATTTAGTGAGTTTTTGCTTTTAACAAGAAAAATATCTTCCAATGGGGTCAGAAAAATAATCATGTTCAAAAGAACTGCCGATATTATGAGAAAAATAACATGTTTTTGACTTTGATGAATGTGAACCTGTTTAGGAGACTTTTTTAGAAAACGCGGATCCTTTAAAATAGCATAATTGGGGAACTTTAAGTCAAAACAAGACAGGAAGAACATCTTATTTTTCTTTTTATTCGCAGTACGTTCACTTGGTGTTTGTATTTTGTGTTGTTTACCATTTAAAATATTGAAAAAAATGTTTAATCAAGATACATTTACTTAAAAAGCAATAAAACTGAAGATATTATGTCTTGCCTACTGAAAAAAAAAACACAAAAATTCATCATCATAAAATAAGGGAAATTGTGAGATCGGACAGTGGGGTCAGAAAAATATTCATATATTAATATTAAATTCAAAAGGGGAAAAAAATGTCTGACTCCATTGTCAGATTACATTAAACATTAAAATTCATCATCAAAATCAAGTGTGATTGTGCTTAAAACAAGGGGCCGGTGGGGTCTGAACATTCAATGTTTAGATATTTGGGTAACACATCTTCATTTCAATATTTACTGATACATTATTAAAATCAAACATTAGTTAATGCACTGTGAACTAACATGAACAAACAACGAACAGCTGGATTTTTACTAACTGATATTCAGTAGCAAATGCATTGCTACATTAACTAATACGTTAATAAGTTAACTAATGATGCTAATTGTAAAATGTTATATATTTGTACTGGAAAACATCGGCTTTTGCATGGTCAGATCCACACACACACACACACACACACACACACACACTGCGGCTAAAAACCATGTGAGCGTTTAAACTGAAAGTGCATTGAGGTGTCAGATGTGTGGCGTTCAGGCCTCTAATAAAGGAGTTTCTGTGGACCGTGAGTCTTTGCAGTGGCTCTGTGTGTGTGTGTGTGTGTGTGTGTCGAATCTCACAGCCGCTATAATGGCACCCTGTCAAGACTGCAGATCCATCCAAAGTGCTTCCCAAATAAGCACCTATTGTGGAGCGTCGGCAGAGGAGTGGAAGAGAACAGAGAGAGCCGTCATTGTGTCGGAGAAGAGGAGGAGGAGGAAGATGAAGAAGAGAGGGGGAAGATTGCAGAGCGATTTGCAGCGTTAGATGTTTGAGCTGCAGTCTTTGTTCTGCTGTATTCCTCCCACCGCATGTTCGGCTTCAACACATAATTGATCGATGTAAAATGAAAACGATTGGCTTTCCAGCAGGATTGATCTTCAGGGTGATTGATATGAACATTACAGATGCTCTGATCCAGCTGATATTATCGCATTTAAAGTGCCTCTATTATGATTTCTCAATAAATGATCTTTCATCCAGCATGTGATAGAGCTGTTTGTGAATGTAAAGATACAGTCTCCTAAAATAATCAACGCGCTCTCACCCTAGGGTGCCATACAGTATACTGACGCTTTTGACAATGCGTATACTATATATGAAGAGTTCAGATGCAAAAGCCTCTAAGTGCCATTTGAAATTTTCTTCTAGAATGATCATTTTTATCAAGCTTGTGTATTTAAGTTCAGTAATTTCACTTAAATGGCAATGAAGATTACCTATTAATTGTTATTTAACCCTTAGATTTTTAACACCGTTGAGTGCATTAAGGACCAAAAATGGCCACATATTAAACATTGCCTAAAATATTACATATTATTATTATTTTCCACTTTTACCAAGTTAAATCTTTTAACCAGCATCAGTCCTCATCATAACTACCAAAAATGTATTCAATTTCAGGATTTTAACCCTTTAATTACCAGTTTTGTTTGCGAAACCATCGATTTGTATAAGAGGAAAAAACACAAAAATTCAATTATTTTCAATAAACTAAATGCAAAGAGAAAACTTTAGATTTGGATTATCACAGTCCCACTTTGCAAAAAATCCCACTTAGCGCGTTAGAGACCAAAAATGGCCACCTATTAAACATTGCCTATTGCCTAAAATAAGGTGCATTTCCACCCATAGGGAATAAATATGTAGTGACGTCATCTGGTGGAATACACTATATAATGCAAATATAATGCTTTTGCTTCAAAATGAAAGGATGTTTGTGCAAAAATCATGTTTCATGTATTACTGACAGCCTCAGATTTAAACAACGTTTTAATGGGTTTCAATGGGCCATTTTTGGTCTTTATGGTGCTGAGTGTTACTATTTGATCTACACAGTGTGTGTTATACATATTTTGCAAAATGGGATCACATTTTTTACATGTATCCAAAAAGTCACAATTTTGCCAAATTTCATACCATTTGCATTAAAACAGCCAAAATGGTCAAAGAAATTAAACTGCAAAAGACCAAAAATGTCCCTAATGAAGCATAAGGGTTAAGTGAAATTACTGAACTTAAATATACAAGTTTGATAAAAATCATCATTAAAGAAGAAGATTTCAAATGGCATTTAGAGGCATCTGAACTCTTCATATATAAATATTAAAGGTGTCTGAATACATTTTGGTTTGATTGTATATCTGTGTATATATCATTGCATCAAAACTTTCAGAAATGTAAATCAATGACTCACTGAACTGAACTGTGCATGAGGCCAGAAATCAGAGGAAAATGCTTTTCATGGATAAACTTCAGCAGGCCAGAGGGTTTCAAACTTCTCAGACGAGAAGCCTTCAGGAACACTGCGGACACACACACACACACACACACACACACACACACACACACACACACCGTTTCTGTCGCTCTGACCTGTGAAGCATCTCGTTCGTCAGCGCTTTTGTTCTGTCTGTCTGTCACGGATGACTCTCTCTCTCTCTCTCTCTCCTGTTCTCCACTTTAATTACTCTGTATTCAGTCGCTCTAATAGAAACCATGATGAAAGTGATTAGACCCTGGACAGGCCTGAATAGACCCACAAATGGACCAAGGGATGGAAAGATAAGTAGATGAAAGGAAGAGAAAGAGGGAAAACAAGACAGTGGAGGTGAATATCTTTTGAGCGCGGATGATTTGCAATAACGTACAGGACAATAGAGCCACACGACCAAGACCTGGAGCTGCTCAAACACTTCTCAGATGCAAATTAAAGAGAATCATTCAATGTAAACAGAGGCTCGTATTTTTGATACAACGCACTTCAATGCAATGCGAGTTGAACACACGATAATCTTGTATTTGGGTCAAAAATGGGAAATTAATGGGAAAAAAACTGTAATTTAGAGCATTCTAAAATAAGACACTAGGACAGCAAAGTCTCTTCATCTTTAGGTTTTAGCTCCAAGAACTTATTGGAATGATTTAATTAAAAATAAAACAAAAATAAGCATAATTTACATAGAAAATACGGTACTTTTGGAAGGAAATAAAAAAAAAAAAACCCAAATAAATAAAAACACCATAAATGGATAGACAAAACTTTATCGAACACAGTGATATAACATTTATAATAAATGAGATAAGATTTGTCCACAATTACAGGATTAAGGGCTATAAAGTGAATACGGTTTGAGGGCTACTGTGGTAAATCATAATATCGGATGGCACATTTTTTAGCTGTAATACCCCAACACAGTCTCATGAAAATGCGTATCTATACCACGAATGTCATTTCTCGTGCCATTTATACGCCAAAAATGTTTTTTGCGTGCATATGCTATGGGGGGGGGGGGGTGTATTATACACCAAAAAGTGCGCATCATATGCACACGAAAAATGCGTACCATATACACGCAAAAACAGTTTTTGGCGTATAAATGGCACGAGAAATAACATTCGTGCTATATATGAACTTTCATGAGATCGGGCTCAGTATTCAGAGGTGCTTCAATGTCCAAAAACTAAGAAATTTCAATGGTGCGTTTCTAAATCTCAAGCACATTATCATGATTTCCTAAAAAGCATAGTAATATCTAGTGCTTGCTGGTCATTTTTGAGTCACTAAGTAGATCTCAGTTATTACATTTCCACTGTTAAAGTCGCCCTGTAGTCGATGATTGTATCCCTTGAAACCTTTCATCACCAAATTACATATTTAAACGTTTCTTCCTTAAAAAAAAAAAAAAAAAAAAACGTCATTCCATAATATCCCAAATGTAACCCGACACCCTAATTTAGTATGCGCAGTTTTATGAATATGCAAATAAGCCCCGCCTCCACTCACTCACTCACTGGTTGATGATCACACGTTGATCTGATTGGTTACAAGGTGGTTTGTGACGTCAGAAACAATGTTTTTGAGACTGTCTTTGGTTCACTGCAGTTTTAAGGAGGAAATACTCAGTCCACTTATCAACTTATAGCACATTATAAACACCACATACACACATAAACAGCTTGAGTTTCACCACAGGGGGACTTTAAGTGGAGTTAAAAGAAAATCAAATCATCAAAAAGCAAGACAATGAATTTCAGGAATAAGAGAAATGTAAGGATCCCCCGTCTGGAGTGTGTGGGCCTCCTGCACGTCCACATTATTTACCGTTCTGTTTGAAAATCTATAAAATCGATCATGACAGAGATGAAGTGATGAGGCTTCACTGAACGAGCGGGAAACATGGACGGACGACGCTTTAACATCCTAATGACGGTCATAAATAACGGTTAACACACACGCCAGCTAATGCACACACACACACACACACACACACACACACACGGCTGCGTCTGACATCTCAATTAGAGGAGCAATCAAATAAAATCCATCAGCACAGGACAGTGAGCCTGAACACGAGCACAGATCAGATGATGGACGAGCGACAGCAGACTCTCCTCCAGATGTTACACACACAGATCTGCGTTTACACTGCAATCCAGAGCGCAAACACACACACACACACTGGACTGATCCTGCAGTTGGCAGACGAACATTAAAGCTCACTGAGTTTAATGTCAGTGTCTCTCCCAGCACACAGCATGTGATGTCACTGTGTGTGTGTGTGTGTGTGTGAACAGATACTTGAGTTGAGATGTTTAGTGAGTTAATGGCACCAGAGACGTGTAGTTCATCAGCGGTCTGAGGCTGCCAGATCCTCTCCACATAAGTGAGCAATTAACACCAATTATTCAAATGAGGGTTCAGATGAGGGGCGGGGTCTGGACACGACTGAACTCCGGCAAGATCTGTTCATCTGAATAATAAACACGCATATCTTAATAAATAAACACTCATTTGCATGCATACAGGATGGTGTTAGTTATTACATGAGGAGTGTTCATCTCAAACTCCTCTCATCCGTCTCAGTCCAAGGCAGGCTTTAGGAACGGAATTTTATTGTATAAAACTGAAATGCATTCAGAATATACAGAGAGTGGATGTGCTTGAGCTGCTATTTTATTGCATTATGCATTTTTATTTTTTCCATTTAGCACATACTATAATAAAGCAGAATTAAAAATTGGGACTTTTTAATCGGACAATTCGAGTTTGAGTTTATATTAAGAAAAAGTAAGATTTGTGAGATACAAACTTTCAATTGTAAGAATATTGTGAGGTAAAAAGTAGCTATTACCCTTTTTTATTTCAAAATTCTGTTTGGTTTTCATATAAAAGAAACACACGAGTGCTGTTGTGCCTGTAAACAAATGATTTTAGGAACCATAAAGGAAACTTTGATCATTAAAGTCAAGATCATAATAAATATCAGTTATAAATCTGTTTAACAAAACAAAATTCTCTTAAAAGTGCATTACTGCCGGTGTTCTGACAATTCATATACCCATCGAGATTTCCTACTTACCGGTTATGCGCATGTGCAGACTCACAGTTTTTATTTATTTTATTTATTACATATTTATTTTTATTTAGGTACATTTTCCTGTTATAATGTATAATTTCCCTTTAAAAAATGCTTACTACCATATGAATATTTGTACGGTCAGCCAGCTGAAAAGGAATAACTGAAAGTTTCAGTTACTATAAGAAAAGGTGTACTTTGACAAGTCAAAGATGAATATTTTATGATAATTTTTACTTTTCACACCGTTTTAAAAATAAAAACAGTAGTCTACAGTATACAGTAGCTACTCATAACTTAGAATTGTATTAGAATTGTATTTCATACGACTTTAATCGGCATTCTGTGATCAATTCGCGCTACGGTAGCATTTTTCGACAAGGCAGCAAAAATCGACAGAACACCGGCTCTAATTACCTCTTTTCTAATTCACTTTAAGATCTGATGTATTTCTACAACGAGTCTTTGTATTGATCATTGACTTATTAATCACAATCACACGTTGTGAGAAAACCAGAGATGATTCGGTGGATTCTGCTGGCACCACGTGGTCACAAAACTGAACAACATGCGTGAAACCTAAAACACTCAATAGCTGTCTTTCATAACAAACACACACACTCCTCTAAAAGCTCAGCGATTGAGAAAGGACTCACTGGTTCGACTCTGTGGATCCGTTTCACCCTCTCCTCTGATGTTTATGAAGAAATGAAGCTCATCTGACCGAGGAGCGATGTTGCTGTGTTTCCACTCCTGTCCAGACGGTGGCGCCGTTGCATCACTGTTCACATCAACACGCGCGAAACGGGCGGAAGTCTGAGCAGATCACATGTGCACAAATAAGCGCATTTATTTAATTTTACAAACAAAATTCTCTACTGTAGTATGAGATACTACTGTTTATACACTGTTTATGGGGATTAATAGAAGAGTGTGTGGATCTTTACCATTGTATTGACAGAAGTCAAGATATAAATACATTGACTGAAGTTTCCAGCTTTCCATGCTTTTTTTTTACTGTAATGCCATAGAGGGCGCTATAGACTGCTGCAGGTATGACGTAAATTTATTTATTTTTTAATTTGTTATTAAATTTGTTAATCCTTCACCATTTTTTTTTCAGTGCTACTCGTCTTTATTACGTAGTCTAATTCTCTTGTAAGTTCTTTTCTCTTGTCAATTTCATCCTTGAAAATCAATCCTCCAACTCGGTCTCCCTTGGCAACAGGTTATAATCCATGGTTACGAGAAGTGGTTGCTAGGTGCGTTGCCAAGATACAGACCCCTCTTCACATGGCAGCTCCGTGGTCAGTCGGTCCAGATGAGAGAGAGAGAGAGCGAGAGAGAGAGAGAGAGAGAGAGAGAGAGAGAGAGAGAGAGAGACATCACATCTCATATGGAATGAGAAACATTGCTGTTGATTTATGGGAAAATGAAACGGATGAACAGAAACGGGCCTGTGATTCACGAATCACATCACGTGAGTTAAAGACTAATGTAAACGACACTGATGCTCTTTTCTGTGGTTCAGATCTGGATTTGAAACTACACGACTTTAATAAAGCAGCCGAACGGGGAAAACAACATCCCATTTTCACACTGATGCAGTTTCTTTTACGAATCTTTTTCCGAGTCAATTCATTCATTTCGTTCGTTGAATCTACCAAATGACTAAAAAAAAGATTCGTTCATTTTGATGAACGAGTTCGAACAGGAGAGTCACGAACGCGCATCACAGAACAGAGCAAGGCGAGCATTTGTGCTTATAAAACTTAAACTTTGTTATTTATTATTAAATGGCCGCTCGTTTCGCTTGATAAGACCCTTATTCATCGTCTGGAGTCGTTTAAAGCCCTTTGAACAGTTTGTAGTTTGCACTGAAACTGTCTTTTGGACCTTGAACCGTTTGGTCCCCATTGAAGTCCATTATATGGAGAAAATCCTGGAATGTTTTCATCAAAAACCTTAATTTCTTTAAAGACATGGACATCTTGGATGACATGGGGGCGAGTAAATTATCAGCAAAAGTTTTTTTCAAAAGTGAACTACTCCTTTAAGCTAATACTCCTACGTAACAGTTTTTAATCAAAATTAAGAGTCATCTTTATGAACACGTGTCCAGGTTGTTTGTGGTTATTAAGCCGTTGACTAGAAGCGTTTTATTTTTAATTGATAGAAGAATTTAGGTGAAAATACGTCACATATTCATGTCGATGAATGGTTTTTTAAGAGTACAAACATTCCAACTCATAAAAATCATTATAAAACTTTTTTGAAATAGTTTTATCAGTCCATGATGTTAACTCCTAAAACAGCAGCCTCAATACATTAACATCTGATGATGTCATTCAGAGGAATCATTCATATTCTCTCACGTGTTTTGATGGATTATTGTTTTAGAGGCTCAGATGAGTGTGTGCAGGTTTCAGAAAATAACACATCTATTATGTCTTTTTATTATGTCTTGTTTAGGTTTTTGCCCATTTGTGTCGGTTAACTGATGGAGACTGTCAGCGGATCGGGAATTAGGACTGAAAACACGGTTTCATTATCGCTGAACACCGCTCGTCACACAGCAAACATGAGGCATTGCATCTCAGAAACAGTCTGAAATGCATTTACATCTCTTCACATCAACCTGTCAAACAGCCCGAGGCGAGAGAGAGAGAGAGAGAGAGAGAGAGAGATTTAAAAAGACATGATGGGGTTAGAGAGAGAGATAGTGTTATTTTTGTGTTTATTTTGTGTCATTTTGATTTATAAATGTATTCATGCATCTGTTTACTGATTAATTTATTGATAATTTGTTCATTGCCTATGTAATGGCCAATGCTTTGGCAATGCTGTATAAGTCATGCCAATAAAGCTCATTTGAATTTGAGTGAAAAAGACATGATGGAATAAATTACACTTTATATATTGACATAGAAAACAGCTGATTTACATTAATATTTCACAATATTACTGTATTGTTAAGCACAAACATCTTGCTTTGTAGTGTATATGTATATTCAACATGCTAAATCTGCATTTAAAAGAACTATCAGCAGCACTATTAGAATCTAGTAAAGCGAAAACATTGATGATATATGAACTCTTTTGTATGTAGATCGATAAAGTGATGGTGATCTGTGATTGGCTCCTGCTGTAATTGAAGAGTTATGAACACGCATGTGTTGAGGCATTATTATAATTACTGTATGCACAGCTCTTGATGAATCGGCGTGTTGGATTGGTAATTGCAGCGGGTAAAAAAGGCAGACAGTTTTGTCCATTAGCTGAAATCTCTTAATGTTCTCCGCTCGCCGAGACGGATTTCCCTTCATCTTCTCCAGATTTCTGTGAGAAACACAACCCCTGCTGCTCCAAACAAGAGATGAGACACGGCCGTGCTCCTGAATGCCATCAGTGAGATAAACAGCAGAATAATTATGGAGCGCAACGCTCTGCTTTCGGGAGCAAAAACTCTCCATTTTCTCCGTAGGGAAATTGATTTTTCACAACAACAACGGCGGGATTGTTAATCGATGGTGTTTTCTTCTGTTGAAGCCGTCAGCCTGCGTTATTGTAGCTTAATCGTGTTTAAAAGGGGAATTACAGGTGAAAAACTACATTACCCATGATGCACTGCAGAACATTCCACCAATCAGAGTCAAAACAAGGAAAAAGCGCCAAAAGATCTTGTTAGCTCCTCCCACTCTAATGATGAGGTAATCGAGAAGCTCTCAAAATACTGAAATATTAGATTGTGTGGTTCGCAATGCATCATGGGATTGTAGTTCTTTCACTAAAGCAGATTTTTGTCTGAACACTTTCTTGCTTCAAATCAAAGTTTTTAATGTTGTGATTCTCCTCGTGGCTGCTTGGTTTGGTTAATGGCTTATAATGCTTTAGCGAAGACTTCTGGGAAAAATGTTTGGACAAAAATATTTCGAAAATGTATTCGATTTTCCTTTACTAAATGCAGATAAGTTTCATCGAAGCCGCCGAATCCACAGGCGACCGCGCGACACGAGCTGAGAGAGGCCGATCAACGAGACGTGATGCGAACATCAGCGGTTCACTCTCTCTAATCTGCGGTTCGAATCAGACGCTGAAAGGGTTAAAGTGTGTGTGGAGTTATTGCCTTCCACTGTAGTCATAGCAACAGGTTAATCAGCATCCTCTCTGATCTCTGTCGTCGAGCAGGTTGCTAAGATACCGATGAAGTTACAGGCCCTGGAGAGCAACGGAACAAACCTGCGCGAAATAAAACACACTTAGTTTCAGTGCAGAACACACTCTCGTCAGTGCAGAACACACACTCGTCAGTGCAGAACACACACTCGTCAGTGCAGAACACACTCGCGTCTGTGTGATGAAGTCAGAAACAGAGTTAAACAGACATGAGTAAACAATCAGCATGTGGTTTGTCGCCATATACTCATACACACTCTCTCTCTCTCTCACACACACACACACATATACAGTACATACACACACACACTCTCACACTTATACACACATACACACTCACACACACTCGTATATATACACACACACACACTCTGTCACACGTATACACACACTCGTATACACACTCACTCACTCTCACTCACTCTCTTTCACACACACACACACACACACACACACACACACACACACACGTTTATGTAAATGTGAAAGTGTGCTGTTGCTGGATTTGATGGTCAGATGTACTTGTGTTGATTTCTCGCGCACTGAAGTTTCTTGAAAATCTGCTTTTTAGTCAAATTTCTGCAAAAGTCCTGAAACCCCGCGCTGCCGAATCTACACACACACACACACACACACACACACACACACACGCGACTGAATCTACAGTCGCTGCGACTCGCTCATCTCTCCGCATCAGGAGAACGAGTGTGAGGAACAGAAGCAGAGGAACATGATGATGCAACTCACTGACAAAACCTGCAACACCTGCCCCGCCTCGCCAGAGAGTGTGTGTGTGTGTGTGTGTGTGTGAGGGAGAGAGTGTGTGTGAGAGAGAGAGTGTGTGAGAGAGACAGAGAGTGTGTTCTGTGTGTGTGTGCGTGTGTGTGTGTGTGAGAGAGTGTGTGTGAGAGGGTGTTTGTGTGTGAGAGTGAGTGTGTGTGTGTGTGTGTGTGTTTGCAGTTACTGATAGTCAGCAGAAGATCGGAAGGTGTTCATCAATACGAGTGTTGGCCACTGACGAGTCGAACGGACATGATAATAACTCCTGATGTTCTGGAAGAGAAACGTGTTGTGAATGTGAGTTCATGTTAAAGGTCGTGAGAGAAGCAGAAGAAAGAGAAACTCAGCAGGATGATCACTGGAGAACACACACACACACACACACACACACACACACACTCGAAGAATGGAGATTTTTATTTCTATCTAGAGAACATCTTAGTAAAGTTGTTTTAAACTTTTATAAATGGTTTTGTCACGCTGACATTCAAAGTTTGTCTTGACATTGTCACACACACACACAGTCACACACACACACACACTGGGAATATGGAGTTACACAACAGAGAACACACTGAGAACAAGGGAAGAAAACTGCAGATGAATAGAGTTGTTGGTTTGCCCTTCTGGAGACTTGTGTGTGTGTGTGATGATGTAAACACACTAGAGTTGTGTGTTCTTCGTTCACCTCGAATCCTTCGTTTTAATTATCTCTCTCTCTCTCTCTATCCACAACTCTCATCGACGCTCATAAACATCACGAATAATCATCACACTCACAGAGCATTATTACTCTCTTCTGTTGAACACAGAGCGCATGAAGACTGTTCCAATGTTCCATTTGTGTTCCAATCAAGAAATAACAGCACATGGATTTGGAATGTTTCATTTTTTAAATTAAATATTTCAAAATATTATTTGGAATGTTGAACATGTTTAAGAACATTTGGAATGTTTCAATTTTTTCCAATTTTTCTAAACATTTTTTTAATTCATTATATTAATTCATTAATTCAATATAATTTTCATTTGTTTTGGGAACAGGTTTATTTTTTTCCCTTTTTCTAAACATGTAAAAAAAATCATTTTTCTAAACATTTCATTTGTAATTTTTTAGAACATGTTTCATTTTTCTAAACGTTTCCTTTTTCGTTTTTCTAAAAGTTTCATTTTTCTAAATGTTTCATTTATTCATTTTTCTAAATGTTTAATTTTTTCATTTTTCTAAACGTTTCGTTTATTCATTTTTCTAAACGTTTCTTTTATTCATTTTTCTAAATGTTATTTTTTTTCATTTTTCTAAACGTTTCGTTTATTCATTTTTCGAATGTTTAATTTTTTTCATTTTTCTAAATGTTTAATTTTTCTAATGTTTAATTTTTCTAAACGTTTCTTTTTTCATTTTTCTAAATGTTTATTTTTTTTCATTTTTCTAAACGTTTCATCTTTTTCATTTTTCTAAACGTTTCATTTTTTCTTCATTTTTCTAAACATGTTATTTTTTTTCATTTTCTAAACTTTTTTTTTTCATTATTTGTAACTCAATTATATTTTTTCATTTTTCTAAATGTTTCATTTATTCATTTTTCGAATGTTTCATTTTTTTCATTTTTCTAAATGTTTAATTTTTCTAATGTTTAATTTTTCTAAACGTTTCTTTTTTCATTTTTCTAAATGTTTAATTTTTTTTCATTTTTCTAAACGTTTCATTTTTTCTAAACATGTTATTTTTTTCATTTTCTGAACATTTTTTTTTCATTATTTGTGACTCAATTATTTTTTTTTCATTTTTCTAAACGTTTCTTTTATTAATTTTTCTAAAAACGTTTCATTTTTTTTTCATTTTTCTAAACATGTTTGGAACACACTGGAGTTGTGTGTTGTGGACTGAAGTTCTTCGTTCACCTCTAATCCCTCGTTTTCCTCTAATCCCTCGTTTTAATTATCTCTGTCTCTCTCATCGATGCGTCCTAAACTGACATCAATCCCTCGGGCTCCGCCACATCTGGCATGTTGCTATGGAGACGTAACCTCTGACAACAGAGGTTCCCGTGACGATGCGCTGTGTCGTATTTCTCCTGATTGGATATCGATTATGCTTTTGTGACACATAATACGATCAAATCTTTTGTGCTGCTTATTTACAAGCTCTCTCACTCACCGAGAACAGACGAATATCACAGACGAGGAACGTCTTCATATCTCCGCTGTTGCAAATGAGAAGACAAGGCAGATGTTTCTCCTGAGAAAAACACCACAGTAATTTAATAAATCTCTCACAGATTCTCCAACTGGGACTGCAAAGGAGAATTAGCCATTAAACTTACCCGACAGGTCAAACGTTTGGAGTAATTATATCAGAGATGTGAATACAGTCACATTACTGTATATATGGGGAAAGTTGTCAACAGAAATGAATTATTCGTATAAAATTACAATCATCAAGGCATATAAATGAGATCCAGCAGTTCTGTTGATTCTAATAACATTAAACCTTCATAAAGCAGTTCAGTCTGACACTCCAAACGTGCAAATCTGCTTCACATTATCAAACATTAAAATATGCATTATCATACCCTGTTGTAATAATTGAGCCGAGAGTTTTCTTGTACAGAAAAATAAAAAAAAACATTTAATTTGAATTAATTCACTCTGCACGCCCATCCCATTAATTATTCATTATTTGCCCTTTCTTAAGCAATTTGCTCCGAAACCTCTCATCCGATTAGCTTTTTAGACGCGCTTAACTCCATTATCACACATTTAGTCCGTGAGAGTGAAGGAGTGTGTGTGAACGGGAATGAAGAGGACGCGAGCTGGTCTACAGGACTGTGCTTTATTTAGAGTCGAAGCAGAATATAACCGTCTAGAGCTACAGAGATCATGAGCCAACACTACATCAGCCAGAGGCTCGTCTCTTCAAGGAAACCTGATCCTTTCAAAGCTTACAAAGACATTTCATTGCAACTCAAAAGAGATTGTGTGGAAATGGATCGACCCCAGTGCCAAAGCATCGAACTACAGATTAGAAAAGCAGAACAGAATTTCAGAAAAGAGTTTAAGAAGCTGTGAATGTCATGGTCTCGAGGGGAAACGCTTTGTGTCCGGCTGCTCGTGTTCGTCAACGAAACTACAAACTAAAAACAACTTCATAAGTGCTTATTCATTCACATCTCACAGGAATAGTTCATTTAGAAAGTCATCACACTCACAAATCATTATTACTCTCTTCTGTTCAACACAGAATGCATGAAGACTCTTCAAAATGTTCCATTTGTGTTCCAGTCAAGAAATTACAGCATATGGATTTGGAACGTTTCATTTTTTGGAACATGTTTAATTTTTTGGGGGACATGTTAAGCACATGGATTTAGAACATTACATTTTTGAAACATGTTTCATTTTAACATGTTTCATTTTTTTTCCACGTTTCATTTTTTGGAACACATATCACTTTTTTGAAACGTTTCTTTTTTGAACACGTTTCATTTTTTGAAAACGTTAAATTTTTGGTGAACATGTTTTTGGAACATTTATTTATGTTACATATTATTTAGAACATTAAATTGTTTCATTTTTTTGAACATATTTCATTTTTTTTCCGTTTTCACTTTTTGGAACATATATTTTTTTTTTTTACATGTTTCACTTTTTGGAACTTTTCAATTTTTTTACATGTTTCATTTTTTGGAACATGTATCTTTTTAGCACATTTTGAACATGTTTCATTTGATTTTTGTTTCATGGATTTGGAACATGTTCCTTTGAGATGATTATGCATTAAAACGCCCCCTCATTAATATTCGTTAGGACTGTTTTGACGCCTCATTGGCTGTAAAGGCTCGGCAACATAAGCTAATGATCATGAGCAGATGAACCAAAACACAAGCGACCAGCACATTCAAAACCTCCTTAGTTCATTTCATCTGAAGAAACAGAAGACATAAAAATAAGATATGAAAGCAATTATTAGAATACAGTTTCAAGGCAAATATCTGGTATCAAATAGTTTTTCCAAAAAGAAGAAAAACATTTTTTTTTTTTGGTTACAGAAACACGGTTGCAGTGGATGAACATCGAGCCTCAGACATCATTCTCTAATGTACAGTAAACATGACTCTTAATGTCCCAGCACTCCAGGGAGGAAGTGATGTCATGACAATTAAAACTTAATGACACTGATGATTCAGTCATCCTCAACAAAATAAAATAAATTCAAGCAAAGACTTTTGTAATATGCCTTAACAACACAAGAAATATTTTTTCAACAATACGCCTCATAAATAATTTGTACAACATTCCTCTCTTAAACTCAGTGAAATATATTAATTATTAATTGTCTTTATTCCCCCTTGTTCTAGAAGTAAAAATTAAAGGCAGCACACAGATACTTCTATCCAAAAATAAAAAAAATGAACGTGTTCTGAATGATAAATAATAAGTTTATGGTAATCGAGTGCAAATAGTGATACGAAATCAAAAAGAAAATGTGAGGTATTACATATAAATATCACTACAGTACTAGTATGATGTAAAAATATTTCTTTTAAATAACATATAATGACTGTTTTCACATCATGGTATGAGAATCAGATTTTTTGCATCGCAGTTATGAGAATTTGAGTAAGAACTGTCATGAAAATAATGCAAAAAATCTCATAATTTCTTATCTCTTTCATATTATTTTTGCAGTGTGATATGACAGACATGAGCCACTGACACTGAGTGTGTACTGAAACACTAACAGCTCGTTCCCTGCACTCTTTAACTCCTACTGGACAAAACTCTATTCATTTGCACATCCATAATCTCTGAATATGCTCATGTAAACGCCAACGTAACTCCTGGAAGGGTAGAAAAGCTTAAAAACTATCTCATCTAGATACGCTCAGTACTGAACCTGGAATAAATACAGAAAAATCAGTCAAAATGACCAGGGAGCAAAGTCGAAAGGTACCCAAGAGCCGATGCCCCCCCTAAACAAAAAAACCCCGCCCCTTCACCCTTTACCCACCCCAATAAATAGACCCACCCCTTCACCATAACCCCTCCCCTTTACTATAATCCCACCCTGATGAAACAGCCCCGCTACTTCACCATAAACGTGCCTGATAAAACAACCACGCCCCTTTATTATAACCCCGCCCTGATAAAACAGCCCCGACCCTTCACCATAACCCCACCCTGATTAAACAAGCCACGTCCCTTCACTAAACATCCCTGCTCCCTTACTATAACCCCACCCTTTCATTTAAACCTCACCCTAATTAAACAGCCTACCCCTTTACTATAACCCCGCCCTTATTAAACAACACCCCGCCCCTTCACCGTAACTCCACCCCAATTAAACAGCTCCGCTCCTTCACTATAACCCCGCCCTGATAAAACAGCCTCACCCCTTCACCATAATCCCGCCCCAATTAAACAGCCCCGCCCCTTCACTATAACCCCGCCCTGATAAAACAGCCCCACCCCTTCACCATAACCCCACCCCAATTAAACAGCCCTGCCCCTTCACCATAACTCTGCCCCAATTAAACAGCTCCGCCCCTTCACTATAACCCCACCCTGATTAAACAGCCCTGCCCCTTCACCATAACCCCACCCTGATAAAACAGCCCCACCCCTTCACCATAACCCCACCCCAATTAAACAGCCCCGCCCCTTCACTATAACCCCGCCCTGATTAAACAGCCCCGCCCCTTCACCATAACCCCACCCTGATAAAACAGCCTCACCCCTTCACCATAATCCCGCCCCAATTAAACAGCCCCGCCCCTTCACTATAACCCCGCCCTGATTAAACAGCCCCGCCCCTTCACCATAACCCCACCCTGATAAAACAGCCCCACCCCTTCACCATAACCCCACCCCAATTAAACAGCTCCGCCCCTTCACTATAACCCCGCCCTGATAAAACAGCCCCACCCTGTGCTACGATCTATTCAGATTATATTAACACCACGCTGGACGAAGCTAAGCTAACAGAGCAAAGTCTCTATAGGGTTTGCTAGCTATCTTGATGTAAACCATGACAATAAAAAACAATCGGCCTTTTTTTTTTTGCTTTGCTATGAATTGCAGCACTGCTATCAGACGGATCAGATGAACTGACGGCGAGTTTCAGACGAGTGCAGTTTCTAAGTTGTGTCGGACGACATGTCAGGAGCCCGAGAGGATCCACAAACCATGACATCATGGAGACTGATGCCCTGAGAGTTAATAAAGATCTGTGGTCTTCAGGTGTAGCGTCTGCATGCCCTTCCAACGCTCTCTAAAATCTCGTTTCCGCTTGATATGAAGCTAATCTCACTACTTTCACAAAAAAAACCAAACAAATGTAAAATCATTAAACGAGGAGCATTCATTTTCCCCTGTCTAAAAAGGTTCCTTTAATTATTTCTTGACTTTTAGTCGATTAGATTTGACTTCCTTCAGCTATTTTCGGGAACGCTCGAGCCCTGTGGGCATCCGCTGGAAATGGACCCCTTAATGAACCCCAAACGGCCCCTTAACGAACACCAGAGCTCGAATGCAAATGCACAGATCAGACGTGCGCATGACAGAAATACGATTGAACAGAGGCTACACACACACACACACACAGATGAACTGGACCTCATAGATTTTGTGTTCTTCACTCTTAACTGGGTTGGCACTGAGACAGAGAAAAGAGATCCTGATTCTGAGGGCGTTTACTCACTTTCACAAACCCTTCACCTCCCATTGAACTCAATCTCCAACTCTAACGGGAACTCCTCAGTGAACTGAAACAAGAGGAACAGTGTGTGAGACGACACGTGGCTTAACACTGGGAAACTCAGCATGTACAGATATATGGCACTCGCTTCTTACAAACCTCACTAACACCGCATCTTCATTCCAGGAGACGCGAGCCGTGTGAAACTAGACGCACGACGGATGATGTGTAATGCGAATACTGTGCTTTAATAAACGATTTCTGATCACAGGGTCGTGGAACACAAGCAGGTTTGATCAAAATGAAAACAGTGCATTTAATGTTTTCTTACTCTGTAGTTTTTAGTATCTAACATTCTTAAATCGAGATACATTTACATGAAAAGCAAAAAGACTGAAGATAGTTTCTGCTTAAAACAAGAACAAGTATCTGCTAACCGAGGCAGAAAAAATGACCTTAATTCAAAGGGAAACAAGCTTTCAAGCACAAGACATGCGGACAAAAATATATATATATAGCATGACCACAATTTATGAACTTGTTCCCTCGATTTGTGTGAAGAAACAAATTATTATAACGTGCGCAAGATTTAATAAAACGAGGAAACGAATTATAAAGTACGCATTATTTAGTAAAACGAGGGAACGAATTATAACGTACGCACAATTTAGTAAAACGAGGGAATGAATTATAATGTGCGAACGATTTAGTAAAACGAGGGATTCGAATATAATTCGAACGGATTATAACGTATGCATGATTTAGTAAAACGAGGGAATGATTTATAACGTACGCATGATTTAGTAAAACGAGGGAACGGATTATAACGTACGCATGATTTAGTAAAACGAGGGAACGAATTATAACGTACGCATGATTTAGTAAAACGAGGGAACGAATTATAACGTGCGCAAGATTTAGTAAAATGAGGGAACGAATTATAACGTACACATGATTTAGTAAAACGAGGGAACGAATTATAACGTGCGCACGATTTAGTAAAACGAGGAAACGAATTATAACGTGCGCACGATTTAGTAAAAGGAGGGAACGAATTATAACGTGCGCACGATTTAGTAAAAGGAGGGAACGAATTATAACGTGCGCACGATTTAGTAAAAGGAGGGAACGAATTATAACGTGCGCACGATTTAGTAAAACGAGGAAACGAATTATAACGTGCGCACGATTTAGTAAAAGGAGGGAACGAATTATAACGTGCGCACGATTTAGTAAAACGAGGGAACGAATTATAACGTGCGCAAGATTTAGTAAAATGAGGGAACGAATTATAACGTGCGCACGATTTAGTAAAACGAGGAAACGAATTATAACGTACGCATGATTTAGTAAAACAAGGGAACGTATTATAACGTATGCATGATTTGGTCAAACGATGGAACGAAATGATTTTTTAACATTTTTCATAAAACAAGTCATTTTGTATCTTTATATCATAACATATCTTCAGTCATTTCGCTTCTCCAGTAAATGTATCTAGATTTAAGAATGTTTCGATGTTTGTGCTGGAGAACGAGAGCGAAACACTGAGGAAGAACATCTTCTTTTCTCTTGTAGTGTGTAAGCAAACGTGAAATGAACATTTGGCACTTCTTAAACCTCCTCTTACAAACTAATCTTTCTTAAAGCTTTCGCCTCAGTTTCACGAAGGACTGGCCATGATGAATCCAGAATGAGTTTCTGAGATGAGAATATGCAGTGTATATACTGTATATATATATATATTCATAAACAAATGATCATACAGATCATCCTTCGCAAGAAACACATTGGCAGGTTTTTAACTATAACTAGTGCAAATTGTTGTGATTAATAAATGTTTTCCAGCAAGCGGCTTTATCAGCACAGAATGGTTAAAACTAGAGATCGGCGAGATAAAAAACAATCCGAATCATGAATACCGCAGCAGAACGATTGAAGGGAGAGTTTGATGAGTCGCACACATGGGCAGGCCGATACCTGTTCACCGCTCACGGGAGTGATGATGTCAGCGCTCGAGGGCA
This sequence comes from Pimephales promelas, assembly GCF_988280905.1. Lineage (NCBI taxonomy): Eukaryota > Metazoa > Chordata > Actinopteri > Cypriniformes > Leuciscidae > Pimephales > Pimephales promelas. The sequence continues at coordinate 37,137,406 of NC_142778.1, read as the reverse complement.
GGCAGCAAGGCAGATTTGCATGGTTTTGGTCCTTTGGGATCCTGGAGGGAGCGTCTTTTGTCTTTTTTAAAGGATAAAAGCAACGTCTCTTATGCTGGCATTAAGGTCAAGAGGTCAGGTTTGGTCATTGACACCCGGATTTCTCTCCTCAAATCATCAGTCGATGACGAGATAAAGACCTGCCCATTGAGAAATGTTCACGATGAACTCTCAGAAAGATCGACTTTGAGAAGGAAGAATGGGGATGATGTTGATTTCTTCATATCTACACGTGGAAGAGGGACTGAGGTGGATAACTGTTGTTTTTAAGGCCTGATCATCAATGTGAAACTGCACAAAAACATCACACTTAAAGGGTTAGTTCACCCAAAAATGAAAATTCTGTCAGTATTTACTCGTCCCAACCCCGTAAGACCTTCGTTCATCTTCGCAACACAAATTAAGATATTTAAGATATTAAGATCGCTCCTGCATACTAGTCCATAGGCTTCTTGAGGGAATGACTCGAAAAGTCATTAAAGACATCGTTAAAATAGTCCAAGTGACTACAGGGGCTCAATCTTAACTTTATCAAACGACGAGAACAATTTTGTGCGCAAAAACAACAAAAATAACGAGTTTATTTCAACTATTCACTTCCTTCTCCATGAGCCTGTAGTCAGTTAACGTAGTGTGATTGCGTAAAGCTACGTCACACGAAGGCTCACTATTGGCCGACGCTGGTCATGTGTGTGATGCGTGTGACGTACAATAACAGAAGCTTACGCTATTAAACTAGTAACCTGACTCGCGCAGAGGGAAAAATAAACGAATAGTTGAAATAAAGTCGTTATTTTTGTTGTTTTTGCGCACAAAAAGTGTTCTCGTCGTTTGATAAAGTTAAGATTGAGCCCCTGTAGTCACTTGGACTATTTTAACGATGTCTTAATGACTTTTCGAGGCCCTCAAGAAGCCTATGGACTGTATGCAGGAGCGATCTTAATATCTTAAATATCTTAATTTGTGTTGCGAAGATGATTTTTGGGTGAACTAACCCTTTAATTCAAAGGGAAAACAAGATTCATTTTCTGACCTCACTAACAGAATCCTTTTCTTATTTTTAAGTGCCCTATTATACTATTTTAAAGGTTTGGCGTCTCCTAGAACGGGTTCACACGCATTAACACTTTAATTTCCTCATAATTGCACGTCACGTCATTTCTCTCAGTGTCTGAAACGCTTCAGTCTCTCTAAGCTCCGCCTCTCTGAGAGCTGCTCTGCTGTGATTGGCTCATTATCATATCTGACTCTCAGTGATACGAACAGTAACGATGGCGTGGGTTTCACCGTATCAATCTCAGAAAAGCCGAACTCTTCCAGTCTCAGATGGGCGGAGCTAAGAGGCGCTGCTCAGCCAATCAACACCACAGGCTGGCCTTATGCTAATGAGTTATTTTTACGTAGGTTTGTTCTCGTTTCAGTTCAGAATCGACAACTTAACTTTGTAGGAACTTGTACATTCACAAACGGCTCTAATACACATTAAAGGGAATATTTCAAAAAGCATAATGGGGCACTTTAAGAATAAACCCTTTCAGTAAACAAGACTTAATATCTTAAGCCATCTGTTTCGATATTAGTACAAACACAGATGAAGGGAGGATTACAGCACAGATGAACGTCTTTAACGTGTGCGTTTCAGACCAATAAACATCTCATTAAGTGAAGGGGTATCAAAAACATCACCGCTTCGGGTCATTTGGCAGTTTCAGTAGCTATCGAAGTGTCATAAAGTCCGAACATCTGATGCGAGGACCAAGCAAAACACGCGCCACATCCCATCATCATGACTGTGGATTGTCGCTCGAACACAAAGGCTTCTGGGATTCCTGTCGGACACACTTCGACACGTTTCCTCGTTCGATTAGTGGAATGGAGAAAGAGCACAACATGACGAGCGGTATTACCCAGCAGGCCGAGGAAAGAGTTCGTTTTCATCTGTACATTTTCCTTTTCATCTTCTTTACAAGTTCAAGTATTATCTTCTCTGATAAAAATAAATAGAAAACATGAAAAATGAGCAACTCTATTCTACTTTTCTAATCTACGTCTCGGTGCAAGAAACAGCTACCAGAGCAAAACCAGGGTCACATGACCGTCTTTTTACACCGACCGCTCGACACACACCTACAGATTTACTTTCTTCTACTGTTAACATTAGTAATCATTATACTCGCAGCTACAAGGTAAGAGTTTTTTTTTTTTGTTAAATATATATATTTATATACTTTTAAAAAGCGTGTAGTCCTTTGGTCCCTATTTTCTAAGGAATGATGCATGTAGATATTCCTGGATTCTCTTCCAGAGCGCAGATCACGCGATACCAGTGTAGGCACGAAAACCAAAATGGCAGCAGGCTGGTGTGTGTGTATGTGTGTGTGTGTGTGTGTGTAGAGATCAATGCATTTACATGAGGATTTCAAAATAGTTCTGTATGTGTGCATGTAAAGGCGAGAATAGGTGTGCATTTGTATATATGTTTGTTTATGCATGCTTTGAGCATTACGTGTTCATAAAGTTTTTTTTCTCGATCTTGTCAAAAAAAAAAAAATGTTGGTCTCTGCAAAATGCAAAAAAGCATCCTGAAGCAAAAAAATAAAAATAAAATAAAGTTGGCAGAAAAAATCCTTTGTGTTCCAGTTTTCCCAGCTCTCCGTGATTTTCCCAGTAAACCCGGGACCGCTCGCCTCCTGTGATATGCAGCACAGCTAAAGTCTTGTGGAGATAAAGTGTTGAAGTCCTTCATCCTGACAGAGAAACAGAGAGACAGAAGAAAAGAAGTGAATTAATTGATGAATTAACTTCATCATTTACACTACAGACACTCATATTCCACCCCAAAATCAAGATATTATATAACGCGAGAAGAAAATATTTATTTTTTTGCATCGTGTGACATAATTTTTATTTGTTCATGACAATTAAACACATTAGATGTTTTACTTTTTACTTTGCTTTTAATATTTCTAATGCATTTCTGTAAAAAATGTATTCAAGAAAATCAGCAAGCGGGAAAATACTACCATATATACAAACTTTACATACTTTCTAAAAGGCATAATTACCATACAATAGGATTTTGAAATATTTGACCTTTTTTGTATCGGTGATTAAACAACAACAACAACAACAACAACAAAAAAACATAGGAAGAAATTGCCATGAAAATAAATAATGAAGAATATTCCAGGAAGTCAGTATTTAAACAGTATATACTGTTTAAATACTGACTTCCTGGAATAACATTTTCTATTTTCTTTCCAGCTTTGTAAATATATATATATATATATATATATATATATATATATATATATATTTACAAAGCTGGAAAGAAAATAGAAAATGTTATTATTATTATTATAATTATTATTATTAGTACATGACTAAAACTTAAGTTACATAATATAATAAATAAGCGCATTTGTGAACAACTGGAAACTACTGTGTTTAATAGAATATATCTACCGTATATTTGATTTTGGAGAGAGATACTGTATATGTTATATACACATGTTCTTGACATCTAAACCAAAATCTTATATGTTCATGTGTTATACGGGTATAAAGGAGCTCTGGATGAAAGTGAACTTGTAAATGTGTTTTCTAGGACAGTTTAAATTGCTTGAACTTCATTTAAAATACTTCTGTGTGAACAAACGAGACGATGAACAACCACGGCCGTACTGTCCGATAACATATACGGCTGATTTCAACATCAAAACCTACGAAAATATGGAAATACGTAAAAATTGACCAGCAACTACAAGACAGAAGCAGTAAAAGCAACAGCAGGACAGTTATCCATTGACTGATCACTTTCTGACAGCACAATAACACATATCTGATGATTAATATACAGCTATGAGGTCATTCAGTGTTTATTATGTGCTCAATCTGCGTGATGTGTTTAATAAACTGTGATGTGATTAAATCTTCCAGAATTTACATCATCTGAAATATACAGTCCATCAGCAGCAATAACATCAGCAGACACACGCATTACAACTTATTTTTCTTAAGAAATGTAAAAATGTTGACTTGTAAACATCACTAGTGATCAGGGTTGAATCTACAAGCAAAACTATTTCAGATCACCCAATGAAAACACCATATAGCAGAAGGGGAATGTCTCGATTCATTAACAGGGAATATTTCAGCTTTAGAGAGGCTGTTGTAGTTGTTTAATTTTTTTCCAAATTCTGTTTTTTTTTCCCGTTTTAATTTTTCTGGATTCCATTTTTATTTTATTTTTTCGTAAAAAAAAAATGTTTTTGGACTTAAATTTTAGAAATTAAAAAGCATGTCTAATTAATAAAAATCATGGAACTTTTTTTTTTTTTTTAAGTTTATAAAAAAAAAATATTTAGGGCCCTATGAAATACATTTACATTTTTTCTAAATTGTTTTATTTTTACTGAATTCCATTAGATTTTTTAAATTAAATTGTAATAATCAGTAAGCATGTCTAATTAACTGAATCCATAAAATAAATAAAGGTATACATTTCTTTAAAAAAATTATAATTTCTAAGACCTGTTAACCACCAAACCACAAATTGAACAATTTAACAAAATTAAAACATGGACGAAAATTCTTGATTATTCAAGTTTTAAAACATAAATGTATTACATTGAGATGTAGCTAAATTCTACTGAACAACAGTAATATATTTCTGTCACAATTTCTTAAAGTTAAACTGAACTTTTACCTACAACGGAATGAAAAGGAAAGTCTTTGTGTACGCAAATACAAACGCGAGCAAGCCTTCGAAACCTCCAAAACACAAAATACACACCAGAACAAACAGAGCTTGAGTTACAAAAGAAAGAGAGAGAGAGAGAGAGAGATTAAACGAGGAAGAGCACAACAACTCACAGTACAACAGCAATAAAGGGACAAAGGTCACAACCCATCAACCAATCAGCACTTGAGTTACGACGAGCGGATACCAGCACCAGTTACACTCCTAAACACCAGAAGTACAGCGAGAGCCACAGTCACATGACGCCATCCACACGCACGTGACATCACTGGGAGGACTTACAGTGATTGGACAAGCTTCCTCTGATGAAGACATAAGAGAGCGGCCCGTCCTGAGCTACTGTACCTGAGCCCTGCCGGGTTCGAGAACAGAAACACAACAGTCCATGGCATTCGTGTGTTTAGGAGTTCATGTTCAGCGGATAAATCATGACACGCATTTAAGACAAACACACAGCGGGAACGAGCTCTTATTCAGCCGTCACACACACACACTCGATCCAAACCCGTATGATTTTATTTCTTCAATGAAACACTAAAAGAGAAACTGCGAGTTCCAGTCAGAGCCGCGAGTGAGACGGAGGACGGGGAGTTGGATACATCTGGGAACAAAAATAAATAAAAAATAAATAAAATAAGATAAAAGGAGGTGAAAATTTGGGGTCAACTTGGAAAAACCTGATTTTCTTGCACAACAACGATTTATAAACGAACATTATAAAATAAAATACAATACAATAAGGAAATGGAAGGGAGAATTTTGGAAAATCTGATATTATTCCATGACTAGACATTGACTGAGTGAGTGTTAAAAATAAATGAAACAAAGTCTAATAAAAAAATATACATGAAATTTATTAAATTTAATTTATGTAATTTATGAAAACCCCAAATTCAAAATTAGAATTTTGTGAAAACGTTTTCATTAGCTGTAAGCCATAATTAAACCTTATGACTAGTATCCTTATGATTAGTATCCTAATGTTGTGTACTGTAATGATTATTTTGTATTACTTTTGTACTTGTATTTTACTTGTTTTTATTGTTTGTAGCGCTTTGGGTTTTAGAAAAGCGCATTATAAATAAAATGTATTATTATTATAATCATTACAATTATAACAATAATATCTCACTTTGCATGTAATGAGTCTATATAATATATTAGTTTCACCTATTAAGTTGAATTACTGAAATAAATGAACTTTTGCACCATATTCTCATTATATATACATGCCATATAATACGGTTTCGGGAAGGTCGTGACTTGATTTCTTTTGATTTTTTCTTGATTTTTTATAAACGAATATTATAAAATAAAATACAATAAAATAAAGGAATGGAAGGGAGAATTTGGGAAATCTGTTATTATTCTATGACTAGACATTGACTGAGTGAGTGTTAAAAAATAAATGAAACAAAGTCTAATAAAAAATATAGATGAAATTTATGTAATTTATGAAAACCCCAAATTCAAAATTAGAATTTTGTGAAAACGTTTTCATAAGCTGTAAGCCATAATCATTACAATTATAACAATAATATCTCACTTTGCATGTAATGAGTCTATATAATATATTAGTTTCACCTATTAAGTTGAATTACTGAAATAAATGAACTTTTGCACCATATTCTCATTATATATACATGCCATATAATACGGTTTCGGGAAGGTCGTGACTTGATTTCTTTTGATTTTTTCTTGATTTTTTATAAACGAATATTATAAAATAAAATACAATAAAATAAAGGAATGGAAGGGAGAATTTGGGAAATCTGTTATTATTCTATGACTAGACATTGACTGAGTGAGTGTTAAAAAATAAATGAAACAAAGTCTAATAAAAAATATAGATGAAATTTATGTAATTTATGAAAACCCCAAATTCAAAATTAGAATTTTGTGAAAACGTTTTCATAAGCTGTAAGCCATAATCATTACAATTATAACAATAATATCTCACTTTGCATGTAATGAGTCTATATAATATATTAGTTTCACCTATTAAGTTGAATTACTGAAATAAATGAACTTTTGCACCATATTCTCATTTTTCGAGTTTCCCCTGTAAATACATGCAATACAATACGGTTTCGGGACTTGATTTCTCCATGATGCATCATACTGTGATGGTGAAGCATGAGTTGCGGCGGTGTTGGGGTGTGTGTGGTTCCTCAGATGTGACCCTGAGCAGAACTGACCTGTGATGATGATGCGGGTCAGTACGGCCGGTTGGCGTCTTTCGGCCTCTTCAGCTGAACCTTCAGTCTCTTCATGCCGATCTGGAACCCGTTCATGGCCTGGATGGCCGCCTGAGCGCTGGACGGGTTATCAAAGCTGACGAAACCTGACACACACACACACACACAAGCAACAATTACTCCATTTCTGAAGCAATCCTGGAGGAATAATGAAGAACAATGGCTTGAATTAATCCTAAACTTTTTTTAATCCCCACTAATCTCTTTTGAATAAAGTATTTCTTATACACTGCATAACATGCTTTTCTTACTTAGTATTTTTGTCTTGTTTCCAGTCCAAATATTAAACATTTCTTAAATCAAGATGCATTTACTAAAGTTGTAAAATGACATATTTTGCCCTGGTTTCTGGGGAAATTATTTAAAACAACCAATATTATCTGCCAATGATCATAATTCAAACAGAAACATTATTTTTCAAGCAAAAACTCACTTAATTTTAATTAATAATCCGGCCCTCGAATGAAGCTGACTGAATAGGCCTGGGCTAGAGCATTGTGGGAACTCACCGAAACACTTGCTCTGATTGGTGGCCCGATCCACGAAGACTTTGGCAGAAATGACGTTGCCGAAGGGCAGAAACATCTGCATGAGCTCCGCGTCCCCGAACTCCTGCGGCAGGTGGTAAATAAACAGGTTACAGCCCTCCGGTCCTGCAAGGGGAGACAGAACCAGATTTCACACACACCCGTACCCAGAAGGCCGAGCGGCACGCATGCAGATGCATATTCAGAGGAGGATCTGCGAGTAAATTGATCTGTTGCACCTGTTTTCAGCCTGTGATCTGGCAAAGGATTCAGACGATGTTAAACGGAGATTTGATTAAACATTGATATGGGATTTGAAGTCATCCAGACACTTCCGAGGTGTGGCGGCGCTTGGGAAAATTGTATAAACATTAATAATTCCTCAGTGTCTCCTGGTGCTCGTCAGGATCTGACTCTCGCTTTAACGGCACGACGAAGACGGGAGATTTGTGGTAAATTAAGACGGGGCTGATTGAGGAAAACAACAACATAAAAGACAAGACAGAACTAAACTATGTCCATTTTAATATTAAAATCATATCAAAATAAAAGATAAAACATACAAAATATAAATGATATATCAAATCCAATAAAACAAGACAACATAAACTTTACTAAAGAATAATAGTAAAATTAAATAATTCAACAGACAAAACATACAATTAAATGATATTATTAAATTATATTAAAATCAAATAAAAATTGTTATAATAAAATAAGTTATAATAAATAATTAAAATATGTTAAAATAAAATAAAAGAGCATAAAATAATAAAATAAAATAAAACAAATATATTAAACACAAAACAAATTAAAATATATTAAAATCACAAAAGATGAAACAAAAGACAAAACATAAAATAAAAAAAGATATCATGAAAGTGATTCAGTGTTCGGCTGGTTTCTGTCGTCTGTCCCGTAGAGATCCACTCCGCACTTTAGTTCAGTTTAAAATGAACAGCAAACAACAATACTTCAAAACTCCTTCATAACTCATTACCATGACTGTGAGCAACTTTAAATTAATTTCTGGGACACAATTTAATTGAGCGTTTTTCCCAAGAGAGCGCTGCACAATTACAGAGAGCACAACGAGGAATACAAACACACAAACAGACTTTCAGTCACAACCAAACATGGAAACTACAACTGTAATTAATCTTGACAAACTATTTCATTAAGGTCTAAGACACCAGAAATGTTACAGCAGCATAAAATATCAAAACACATTAGATATTAACACAGATCCAGACGCTCGTTCGTATTTTGGATGAAGCTCTGGTGATTTCTGTACTCATTCATTTTTATTATTTATTATGAATTTTCCGCCCATCTTTCAGAGCAATTAGCAGCTTTTATCGGGAGTGGGCGGAGTCTCACTCACCTTCCCGCTGTTGCTGGGGGATGATGGCTGGTTGCTGGGGAAACGCTTGGCTAATCGGCGCGTACGCGGCAGGATAGGCTGCTGTAACCGAGAGCGAGAGACAATTCCTGATTTAACACTGAATACATGAATAAAGCTCATCACACTCATCTTTACTCTGCTTCACACACTCAATCATCCTACATCTGTATTAACAGAGGGCTCAATTCACAATAATCCGTTTCCTGTAAGGTTATTATCATCTGCATCCCACAATGCACTGCAAGTGTGACGGATGAAACATAAGTGACACATTGTTTGATCAGCCAGACTGAATAAAAATGCTAAATAACCACATTAATTTCTATAATCCTGGAAACTACATGCAACGCAACAAGGTCACATGATGACAATTGATTAGAAAGTTCAGGCTATCATAAAGCAGGGTGTTTCATCAGTCATATGAGGACTGATCCAGTGTGTGAGTGATGTTATCAGCGCTTCATAGTAAGAATCACCTGCATAGTGTTGCACACCGGCATAGGCCTGCTGGAGAGGGTCTGTAACCGTCGGGCTTTGTGCTGTAGACACACACATTTTTTAAATATAAATACAAATTATTCAACCACATTGTTTCTGTCCACATTCATTTCATAACTAAAATAATATCTAAAATATCTGTATTACTCATTAAACCTTCTCCCGTCTCAGGCCAGACTTGAACCCTTGTAACCCACGTGAGAACCAATAGAGCTCAATGGGTCAAAACAGCTCAGATAGGCTCTGGGTTCTGTTGCTAGTCAGTGCTGATTCGGATCTGCTTTATTAGGAAGGGACAGCAACATCTGAAGGCTAGTCAAGTCAAGTTGATTGATTCATTTCTGTTGAAAAGATCATTAGATATTAACCCTTGTGCAAAAACAAAAATGGACAAAAATGTCCATGTCAAAAAATGTGACGCTTCGGAGCACAGACTTAAGTTTGGTATCATTTTAAAGAAGACCCTTTGCAGATAAAATAATAATAAGTAAATCCAAAAGTTATATAGGTATACGTTTATGAAAATTATTTACAAAAAATATTTTATATAAAACATATAAAAAAAGAACATATGCAATAAAATCAAAGCCATAAATCTAAATAGGTTGTGTTCCAAATTTGAGGATGATATCTCAAAAAATGAGCTTTGGGTAACAGTTTGTTTGGGCGTAGTAACATATTTTCCCCATTGGGTGGCAGCAAAACCCCACTGGAGCTCACAGTGACTGGATTTGTTATTTGCAGTTTTTCTCTACACACATATTTTTTTATAACACACATACTAACCACACTCTGACATCCATACCAACACACCCACACAAATATCGTTGCATAATTTATCCAGTCGGCTCTATAATATGCCGAAGCAGAAAACAGGAATAAAGCCATATTTGTTTTATAGGCCAAACTTAAAAAAATGGCACCATCTGATAAAAAATAGTAAAAGCCTTGCCATCAGAATGAAAGCTTCTTAACAAAGATTGCATGATTTTATAGTTAACTGAACCGGGGATTAAAAATGGCAGTTTTAATGGGTTTCAATGGGGACATTTTTGTCCAAAAGACGCTGAGAGGGAGTATTTTTTGTACCTAATGCAAAAAAATGACAGTGAAATAGTAAAATTCCAATAAAAATACACACCTGTGCCAATTTTTTTGCTGTTAGCTTTAACACAGGCAAAGTGATCAAAAAAACAAAACTGAAAAGGACAAAAATGTCCGTAAGGATGCACAAGGGTTAACTTGGAAAACCTTTAACGCGCTCCGGGTACGAGTGTGTGTTGTTACCTGGGTACGAGTGTGTGTTGTTACCTGGGTACGGATGGATGCCGTTGGTGTAGATGGCTTCGGAGGAGGGCTGTCCGTTGGTTTGGTGAGGGAGGGCGCTGAAGCCGTTGACCCCGATGGAAGCTGCCATGCTGGGCAACGCGCCGGCACTGATGCCTGGTGGAGTGCTGGTGCCTACGAACACACACCACACACACACACACTTAACAAGCCTTTGATTGGCACAGTACAAGCAACTTCATGTATATAGCGCTTTATACATTACATCATTTCAACACAAAAATAATGTTCTCCTCAAATATCTAAACATTCTTAAATCAAGACACATTTACTTCCACTTGAAAAACAAATGACTTGAAAGAGTAACCAAAACGAAGTAAGTTTATGCTTAAAAATATGTGCCAGTGGGGTCAGTAAAATCAGCTTAATTCAAAGTTGGCAGATATTTGTTCTTGTTTTAAGCATAAACTCTGATTTACAAAAAAATAATATTCATTTAAATTGCAGTGAAAGCAGCATTTTTTTTATATATATATATTGCAGATTAACAAAACAGTAACACATACCAGGTAAGATTCAGTGAGACACATCTACAATACAGAAGGAGGAAAGGGGAAAAACAAAAAAAAAACAAAAAAACAAAAAACAAAAAAGAAACACAGAGAACAGAAAAATACAAAAAAATACAAAAATACACAGTCATCGACAAAGTGGTATATGTAGGCACACGAGGTCCTTTCTGTGATGCAATTGGGTAGTATCTGAATAGTTGTAGAGGATATGATAGAGACTTTGACAAACACAAAGAAATATATATATATATTAGTATTAGTGGTGGTAGTATCAAAGATAGTATTTATAATGATAATATTCATGACAACAATAGTAATATAGGCTCTAGCAATCTACAACAGTAGTGACAATAGTACTATGACAATAAGAATACAAACTCTGGGTCATAGCACTTTGACTTTGACAGTACTCACAGTATTGTCTGCTTTACAGCGGAGTTTGGCTCATATTGGATGAAGTTATAAAGCGCTGTAGGACTGAACGTTTGACCGGATGCAGGAGGTCGAGTCGAAGCATTAATAAGTGTTTGTCTCTTCGCTGCCCTCCTGACACTGATCGCTCAACTTCTTTCGGCTTTCCTCCAAGGGCATTTGAGTCGTGGCAGATTAAAGCTGACGGGTAACAAGAGTGTGTGTCCACATCACGGATTATCAAAGCGGGAAAACTGACAGACGAGAGCGAGAGGAAGCGCTTTAATTAATTCCTCGTGACCCTTCGTCTGAGGTGTCAGCGGGCTTTTGTTGCAGACACATCAGGAGTGTGTGTGTGTGTGTGTGTGTGTGTGTGAGACGGGGGTCAAACGGGGGTCTGGGATTATCCGTCACAAATCTTCACTTCTGTATTCTTCAGTCAAGGACTCTGGTCAAAGGCATCAGATCATCCTCACACTGAGACGGATCATTTCCCATCACACCTGGTGTTTTATTCAGTGACACACTCTCTCTGCTTCACACACTGAATAGACAGCATCCTGATAAGACGGAACCGCATTGCTATTGGTCAGAAGTGTAATTTTTGTTGTGTTTAAAAAACAACAATGGGCTGCGTTTATTTGATCAAAAATGTGAGATATTTTTACAATTTGAAATATCTGTTTTCTATGTGAATATGTAGTAAAGTGTAATTTATATCCTGTGATCAAAGCATCATTACTCCAGTCTTCAGTGTCACATGATCCTTCAGAAATCACTCGAACATGAGGATCTGATGATCAACAAACATTTATGATTATTATTATCATATTTTTGAGGAAACCATGATTTTTTTTTTAGGATTCTTTGATGAATTGAAAGTTTATTTGAAGCAGAATCTTTTCTAACATTATAAAAGTCTTTAATGTTATTTTTGTTTTAATGAATCCTTACATCAATTTAATGCATCCATGATGGGCAAAAGTATGAATAAGTCAAGACGACGTCACTTTGATGTCAAGCTTTAAATAACAATAAAGATATTAGAAAATATAATAAAAGCGATAGGATGAGATCAAAAAGCATGTTTGAGAGAAAATGCAAAATAGTGGAAAATACATTAAAAAAAGTAAAAAAATTAGGGCTGTGCAAAAATTAATTGCGATTAATCGCATCCAAAATAAAAGTCTGTGTTTACATAATATATTTGTGTGTGCTGTATATAATTATTTTGCATATATAAATACCTATTCATGCATGTATATATTTAAGAATTATTTGCACTTAAATTCTGTATATATATATATATATATATATATAAATACATAATCTATATTATATGAATATAAATATTTTATATATGAATAACACATGCATGTGTGTGTATTTATATATACAAAATAATTATATACAGCACACACAAATATATTATGTAAACACAGACTTTTATTTTGGATGCGATTACTCAAAAAATATATAGTATAGTAAATATATATAGTAAAAAAATATTACCGGCCTCCAAACAAATATTTGGCATAATAAGATTGATCAATACTTTTCAAGATGGAATGAAATATAATTTAAATGCATTCTGGGATGATCTTTAAGAATGATGCATTTAATGTTTTGTGAAATGCTGTCAGCTCTGTAGGTTTTGTAAGAGCTTCTGTGTGGGAACGTGAACGCGATAGAAAGAAGTTGAAAAAGATGAAAACAAAAAACCCTCGTGTGACACACAACTGTGAGATTATTGGCTGAGACGAACACTTGTTGCTCTTGAGAGCCGAACTGATGAAACACGTTTCCTGCGAGAGCGGAGCGATTGATCCTGCTGCCTACTTTAATTAACGCTTTGTGTGTGTGTGTGTGTGTGTGTGGTACCTGAAGACGGTGTCATCGGCGCAGCCACGAGGCCGTTGACGTTGAAAGCTGTCATTTGCTGCATCTGAGCGGCGGCGGCGAGGGCAGTCATGGGGTTCAGATACGAGCCCTGAGACGCTGCCATGAGCGCCGCCTGCTGCTGCATCACCTGCTGCACACACACACACACACACACAGATTTATACAAATACAGGTCAAACTCGAATCATTTTTATATCATGAAAAAGTCCATTTATTTCAGTAATTCAACTTAAAAGGTGAAACTAATATATTATATAGACTCATTACATGCAAAGTGAGATATTTCAAGCCTTTATTTGATACAATTTTGATGATTATGTCTTATAGCTTATGAAAACCCCAAATTCAAAATTAGAATATTGTGAAAGGTTTTCATATCTGTAATCCATAATCATCACAATTATAACAAATAAAGGCTTGAAATATCTCACTTTGCATGTAATGAGTCTAAAATATCTAGCACTCTAAAAAATCTTGGGTTATTTTTCTAACCAAAACTTGGGTTGAGCCTTTCGGGTACATTTTTGAGGGTTATTTTTTCAGTGTTTGGGTAGTTTTTGTGTTACTCAGCTCCTGAGTCAAACGCAACAACCCAGTGTTTGGGTAGTTTTTGTGTTACCCAGATCCTGGGTCAAACGCAACAACCCAGTGTTTGGATAGTTTTTGTGCTACCCAGATCCTGGGTCAAACGCAACAACCCAGTGTATTTTTAGAGTGGGGAAGCTTGTTTCTGTGATAGAAATTGCTGGTAATCTGTGTGTGTGAGACTCACAGCGTGTGTGTACGCTCCGTATGCTCCGAACTGAATGGTCATGGGACTGAAGATGCCGAGCTGACCCGCCATCTGATGCATCCTGCGCAGGGTTCGTTCCTTATCAGTGTCTGCAAACTTCACCACCAGACTGGAGGACGCGCCCTGCACACACATACACACATATAATTCAATTCATATTCCTGAAAGAGGACCTATTATGCCCTTTTATAAACTCTTGATGAGTTCAGGCTCTCCTAGAACATGTTTTCCTGCTTGAATGTTGATTATTCTCCTCATATTCTCCATTGTTGCGGCTCCTCTCTTCCCAGTCTGTCAGTAACACTCCGTTCACTTCCTGTCTCTATGAAGCCCCTCCTTCTGAAAAGCACACTGTGCTCTGATTGGTCAGTTGGATCAATGTGTTGTGATTGGACGAGTGTGTTTGGGAAATGTCCCGCCCCTTTCCATAACCGCCAGTTTAACACACTACTAATTAACTCAACCAGGCCACGCCCCTTTATTCTGCGTATTAATTATTATAATGAGGAATATTGTAACGTTTTCGCTCCCGGAAGAAACTTAAGATACAATGGAGGCGAGTTCTTCAGTGTCTTCTCTGGTCCGCGATATGTGTTTCACTGTGAGAACATGGTGTGTGTGTGAGAGGGGGCGTGGCTTGTCTAAAGGGAACGGTCAGTTCTGAGAAAGAATAATGATATTAGTAAAGAAATGATGTCTTCAGAAGCTCCTGAAGGTCCGTCGTGTGCAGATGAGCAGCACTTTCTGTCGATCCTTGAGAAAGGACATTTTCTTCCGGCTGAAAGACACATCCCCACAAACAAACACAATAATGACGGGCGGAAGCAGGCGCTGCTGTATCTGGGATGAAATGAATTTTTCTGAATTTGATAAGCTGTCATCTCTGACAGTCCCGGCCGAGGCATTCGTCACGGGTTCAGGAAACTCATCTGGTTTGAGGAGAGCGTCTGGATTAAATCTCACACGGCCCGCAGAGATTTACATAGCAAAGAAATAAAAAACAATAACTGAAAGAATTGTACAGAATGGAACTGACAAAAGTGACAGAAACACTTTCAGATTTTACCACGAAGAGAAAATATTGACTTTTTTTTTTACTAATAAGTTCTTCGGAAAAAAAAATTAAAACCTTTTTGTGTTTGAGGGGAGAACATGTCTATGTGACATTTCATACAGATATCAGTTATATTTCGCATAAATAAAAGACCATTGGGATTATCATATAAAATCTCATAAGTGTAATATGTCTAGACTACACCATAAAAAAAGATGTTTTACAAGAAAATTAGTTTTTTGTAATTTCGTGTTTAATTCAATGTGTTTCTCGCCATTTAATTGCAATTATTTGTGAAATTTACTAGTAATTTCTGAGAGAAAATATATGTATGTATTTACATCAATTTATTTCAATGTAGTATGCAATACTTTATACAGTATTAAAGTAAACTATAAAATTAATTTATATGCAAAATCTATATAAAAAATTATAATATTATAAAAATGGCAGAATGGCAAAATAATATATTGTTTGATTTTATTAGATTACAATAATGAGACCTTGAAGGGATTTGTTTTATTGTCATGAAAATAATGCAAAATATAATTTCTTATTGTTTGAGGTGAAATGCAATGTGCACATGGTGTTGACAAGTTTAATAAACAGAAAATATCAGTTTATTTGGATGGTCTACTTTACTACAAGTAACTTTGCAACTCTCAGAGTATTAGAGTTTGGGTTAGTAGAATAAGATGACATGCAGATGCAGCGTTACTTATGGACAGTAGAAAATCTGCTGAGGAGCATCAAAATAAAGAGTATTTAAGCAGAAAGATTAATATAGAGTATTTAATCGACTAATACTCTAGTGACAAAGTGACTTGTAGTTGGAATGTCTAAAGTGGGCCATCGAAATACCAAACTATCTTACACAAACTACTTTTCTCAGGCGTGATAAAGTGAATATTTACATGCTCAGCAAACACACACACACACACACACACTGAGCTGCAGTGTTTCAGCAGAATCAGCTCAACACCTGAGATCAACACCTTCTCCAAGACAAGTGTAATCTCAGCTTTTTACAGTGTGTCTGCATTTCTGAGCCTTCAAGACGAAGGTGCAAAACTACATTAAATTCAGTTCAGCTAACCTGAGGTCTGAGTGCGCAACAGTCGATCTACATCAGACACCACACATCTGCACATCCTCAATAACAACAGGAACATTCATTAGTCCATCCAGTTAAATCTCTTGTGCTTCTGTGTTTTCAATATTAATATTAATTATATATTAATCATCTATTTTAGGAGTGTCCCAAAACCCAAAGATTTTGGAAAGAACTCTAAATTGGTGCTCTGCTAAAATGTTTTTCAATTCAATTAAACGCTCGAGCATTTAAAGAGAGAGACGACAAAACTGCAGCGCACATAGAAAAAAACAAACGATAGGCCACATTTACACATAGCCGGGTATTTAGAGAAATTAATATTAATATAGTGATAGAGACTTACAGGCATCGTTTGTCCACCATGGAGACTGTTAATAGCAGCCTGAGCTTCTGCATGACTGGAAAACTTTACAAAAGCACAGCCTGTGGAGAGAGAGAGAGAGAGAGAGAGAGAGAGAAAGAGAGAGAGAGAGAGAGAGAGAGAGAGAGAGAGAGAGAGGTTAGTTAACTGGTCATTTTAAGGCGAAAATAGTTACCATAGTTACTTACCATAGTAATAACAGTAAATTATGCATAATTACATGAAACTAAACCTAAACCAAAACTTAATCCTACCTTAAGTCTATAGTAAGTACATGTAGTTCATTAATATTACTCAGAAGTTAAATGCATAATTACACTGTAACAATGACACCTTAAAATAAAGTGTAACCCTTTATTTCATAAACTAATTTGGCAATATTTTAATCAAAGGAAAAATGTGAGATATTTCAAGCCTTTATTTGTTATAATTGTGATGGTTATGGCTCACAGCTTATGAAAACGCCAAATTCAAAATTAGAAAATTGTGAAAAGGTTTTCATAAGCTGTAATCCATAATCATCAAAATTATAACAAATAAAGGCTTGAAATATCTCACTTTGCATGTAATGAGTCTATATAATATATTAGTTTCAGCTTTAAAGTTGAATTACTGAAATAAATGAACTTTTGCACCATATTCTCATTTTTCGAGTTTCACCTGTATATAAAAAATATAAATTAGATATTTATATATACTGCTTTATGTATGTGTATATATGTGTGTGTGTGTGTGTGTGTGTGTGTATTAACAAAAGTAAAAAAATGTGCCCAAATTTGCGAGATAGTCCTCACTGCAGAACACGAAATCCAGGGGGAGGACTTGGATTGAAATCCAGGGGGAGGAGTTGGAGTCAAAACCAACTCCTCCCACCTTACATATACCTAAACCTACCCAACTCTGCCCCCGATCCCTAACCCCACCTATAATGCTACCCATCTCCGCCCCCGATCCATAACCCCACCCCTAATCCTACCCATCTCCGCCCCCGATCCATAACCCCACCCCTAATCCTACCCATCTCCGCCCCCTGATCCCTAACCCCACCCCTAATCCTACCCATCTCCGCCCCCTGATCCCTAACCCCACCCCTAATCTGCCCATGATCCCTAACCCCACCCCTAATCTGCCCCCGATCCCTAACCCCACCTATAATGCTACCCATCTCCGCCCCCGATCCATAACCCCACCCCTAATCCTACCCATCTCCGCCCCCGATCCATAACCCCACCCCTAATCCTACCCATCTCCGCCCCCTGATCCCTAACCCCACCCCTAATCCTACCCATCTCCGCCCATGATCCCTAACCCCACCCCTAATCCTATCCATCTCCACCCTCGATCCATAACCCCACCCCTAATCCTGCCCATCTCCGCCCCCTGATCCCTAACCCCACCCCTAATCCTACCCATCTCCGCCCCCTGATCCCTAACCCCACCCCTAATCCGCCCATGATCCCTAACCCCACCCCCTAATCCTACCCATCTCCGCCCCCTGATCCCTAACCCCACCCCTAATCCTACCCATCTCCGCCCCCTGATCCCTAACCCCACCCCTAATCTGCCCATGATCCCTAACCCCACCCCTAATCCTACCCATCTCCACCCTCGATCCATTACCCCACCCCTAATCCTGCCCATCTCCGCCCCCTGATCCCTAATCCTACCCATCTCCGCCCCTTAGATCTGGATCCAACTCCGCCCCCTGGATCTCGTGTACTGCAATGAGGTGCTACTGAAATTTGCTGCATTAATACTACGTGAACACACACAATCATATGCATTTGCCCCGGATTCCATGCAAACTTCCTCAAAGGGAAGAACGCAGAAGTGCAGAGGCCGGAGGAAACATCAGTGTGTGAAGAAGAGACGCTGTGATACGATCTCCTGCATCTCATTTTGAGGATTCTGCTGGTTCCTCTGAACACTTTAACCTTTCCACAGGCAATAACCGGATCCGCCGAGGGAAACACAGCACAAACATCCATCTAACAAACCCTGCGATCCTCAAACCTGCGTGACCCGACCCGCTCCAGAGCCACTTCTATTTCCCGCAAACAAGATGCATTAATGCCGGAGAGAGTGACGAGGGACACACTTTCATGAGACAGAAGACCAGGAAAGCATTACACATGACAAGCACACTTTGAGGATTTCAAATCTGATGGTTAGGGAAAATTCTTCTGAAATGCCTTTTTGATTTGAGGAGAAACATTTGGACACGAATTCATGGGATACTAGCGCTGCTAAATCTCCATTATTCAGGACACAAATCCAGACAACCTAGAAGTGCAACACACGAGAAGCATCATCAACAGCCAGACAGGTGTAAACATGCCATAATATCATAAATTACACCTTTTAATATCTTAAATGTTTCACCCAGGCCACAATGAGAGTAAACAGAGAGCGAGAGAGGTCCTTAAAGTTTCTCACCAGAAAAAGAAACCCAGTTATCCAGTTAAACCCAGTTAAGTTTCAAGATGTAAGAAAACTCACACTTCAATTTTTCGTTTAATAAATAGGACATTTCTCTGGCATTTCTTTCTTTTGCTGTATCGAAAAGTGAACCACTGTATCGTATCGAACCGAACCGTGAATTTATTGAACCGTTACACCTGATCACAACAATAATGTTCACTTCACCAACAGAAGACAGTTCTGTGCATCTAACAAAAACCCCGCCTGATTCATATGTACACCTCAAAACCTCAAGAGCCACTAGTATTGTGTGTTTGCTCCATGTGAAGAAGCCGGGAGAGTCAAAGCGTCTGAAGGAATGATAGAGTAAAAGGCAGAGTTGTGTAGGTGCTGACCCTTACTGGCCCCATCAGGCCCCCGTAGAACGGTGCACTCCTCTATCTGCCCCAACGACTCAAACAGACGCCGGACGTCGTCTTCGCTCTGCTGTTTTCCCAACATGCCCACAAACAGCTTCCGGTCTTCTGAGAGAGAGACAGAGAGAGACACAAATTACCTCACATTCGCTCATACACTAGTGTTGTCAAAAGTACCGACCTCTGATTGGCCAATGTGTTCATCAGCTCATTGCATATCTCTGATTGGCCATTGTGTTCATGAGCTCATTGCATATCTCTGATTGGCCAATGTGTTCATCAGCTCATTGCATATGTCTCTGATTGGCCAATGTGTTTAAGAGCTCATTGCATATGCCTTTGATTGGCCAATGTGTTCATGACCTCATTGCATTTGTCTCTGATTGGCCATTGTGTTCATGACCTCATTGCATTTGTCTCTGATTGGCCATTGTGTTCATGACCTCATTGCATTTGTCTCTGATTGGCCAATGTGTTCATGACCTCATTGCATATGTCTCTGATTGGCCAATGTGTTCATGACCTCATTGCATATGTCTCTGATTGGCCAATGTGTTCATGACCTCATTGCATATGTCTCTGATTGGCCAATGTGTTCGAAAGCTCATTGCATATGTCTCTGATTCGCCAATGTGTTCATGAGCTCATTGCATATGTCTCTGATTGGCCATTGTGTTCATCAGCTCATTGCATATGTCTCTGATTGGCCATTGTGTTTATGACCTCATTGCATATGTCTCTGATTGGCCAATGTGTTCATGACCTCATTGCATATGTCTCTGATTGGCCATTGTGTTCATCAGCTCATTGCATATGTCTCTGATTGGCCAGTGCGATCAAGAGCTCATTGCATATGTCTCTGATTGGCCAGTGCGATCAAGATCTCATGTCTCTGATTGGCCAGTGCGATCAAGATCTCATTGCATATGTCTCTGATTGGCCAGTGTGTTCATAAACTCATTGCATATGTCTCTGATTGGCCATTGTGTTCATGAGCTCATTGCATATGTCTCTGATTGGCCAGTGTGTTCATGACCTCCTTGCATATGTCTCTGATTGGCCATTGTGTTCATCAGCTCATTGCATATGTCTCTGATTGGCCAGTGTGTTCATGACCTCCTTGCATATGTCTCTGATTGGCCAATGTGTTCATGAGCTCATTGCATATGTCTCTGATTGGCCAGTGCGATCAAGATCTCATTGGATATGTCTCTGATTGGCCAGTGTGTTCATGAGCTCATTGCATATGTCTCTGATTGGCCAATGTGTTCATGACCTCCTTGCACATGTCTCTGATTGGCCAGTGCGATCAAGAGCTCATTGCATATGTCTCTGATTGGCCAGTGCGTTCAAGAGCTCATGTCTCTGATTGGCCAGTGCCATCAAGATCTCATTGCATATGTCTCTGATTGGCCAGTGTGTTCATGAGCGCATTGCATATGTCTCTGATTGGCCAATGTGTTCATGACCTCCTTGCATATGCCTCTGATTGGCCAATGTGTTCATGAGCTCATTGCATATGTCTCTGATTGGCCAGTGCGTTCAAGAGCTCATGTCTCTGATTGGCCAGTGCGATCAAGACCTCATTGCATATGTCTCTGATTAGCCAGTGCGATCAAGACCACATTGCATATGTCTCTGATTGGCCAGTGCGATCAAGACCTCATTGCATATGTCTCTGATTGGCCAGTGTGTTCATGAGCTCATTGCATATGTCTCTGATTGGCCAGAGCGATCAAGAGCTCATTGCATATGTCTCTGATTGGCCAGTGTGTTCATGAGCTCATTGCATATGTCTCTGATTGGCCAGTGCGATCAAGACCTCATTGCATATGTCTCTGATTGGCTAATGTGTTTATAACCTCATTGCATATGTCTCTGATTGGCCAGTGCGATCATGAGCTCATTGCATATGTCTCTGATTGGCTAATGTGTGGGGGTGTTTACGATTCCAAAGAGTTCTCAAAGCGTCACATTTCTTAAATTTTAGTATCGATTTGGTACCGAAGTCGGTACTTTTGACAACACTATCATACACACAGAGTTCATGAGATCTAGCAGGATCTGTGACGTCACAAGGGTTGAGGAGGAAAGAGAACAAAACTAACACTGCAAAACTAATATTTCAGTCTTATTTTGTGCTTCCAGTGCAAATATCTAAACATTCTCAACTAAATACGTTAACTTGAGAATAATCGTTTAAAGATTGCGATCTTCAATCTCATTCATAAATTACTGTGTCTATTAAACCTTTGACAGAATCAACATTCAGATCTGTTGGGGCTGCCAGGTTGTCATGTATAGGCAAACAGATTCAGTCTTTTCAGCCACACATTATAATTATGTCTTAAACATATTCATATTATCACAGAAGTACAGGGATAAAAGTTTATATTTGACATCTAAACACTGATATTTACGGTAGTGATCAAAATAGAGTAAATCACCTTTTAAGAATAACTTAATGCTTCAAATAACGATTATATCGATTATTATTAAATCAGTAGGTGGCGACAAGTGACTCTTAAAACGCATCTCATTGAATCATTCATTCAAAAGATTTACTTCAAAAACACTGATTCATCCAGTAATGAAACAAGTGAAGTATTTAAGTAACTCATTGAATCATTCATTCAAAATATTTGTTCAAAATGCTGATTCATTCTGTAATGAAACTGAAGTTAAGTCTTTATGTGTGAGTCATTGAATCATTTTTAATTTAGATGATTATGGCTTACAGCTTATGAAAACCCCAGATTCAAATTAGAATATTGTGCAAAGGTTTTCATAAACTGTAATCCATAATCATCACAATTATAACAAATAAAGGCTTGAAATATCTCACTTTGCATGTAATGAGTCTATATAATATATTAGTTTCAGCTTTTAAGTTGAATTACTGAAATAAATGAACTTTTGCATGATATTCTAATTTTTCGAGTTGCACCTGTACATAAACTAACAATAAGCAATATATTTCACAGCATTTAATGTTCTTTGTTAATGTTAGAACATCAGAGATTACAGATCGTACACATTCCTATCCATTATACGAGTCTGTTTTTACTGTACTTTCCTCTGTTTAACCGAATGTTCGTCCAGTAGAAGCACTTCAGCTCTGTGTTCATATCACAGTCCTTTCATGCCAATGAAAAAGCTGGAGAGCATGTAATCAATATTTCATGCCCTGTTAACTGTATTTTATAGTTTAGTCAGATCTTTTTGACACTGAATTCAGTAGAAAATTGCTTAAGACATCAAAAAATCCAAAAGGAAGAGAAAGCTCACAAGTGTAAAAGAGGAGAATAAGCCACTGTCGCATGTTATCCTGAAAGGCTGTACACATGCAAGCACATTATTGAGAGTCTTTCCGATTGAGGACTGTTATTTGAAGATGTCGAGCTTCATTCGCTTATCTAAACACACCTGTATCCCCTCGTTCATCATTCCCTCATCTCTTCAGGCTGACATCTTGTGTTCCCTTCCACATCGAGTCTTACATAAGCTGTTTTAATGGAGATTTGCGCTGTATGAGCCCAGGCTCATCATCTGTCTTCTGTACTGTAGCAGAGCTTTACATTATGCATACGAGCCTTCAGAGAGCGGTGGGATACGACACTCATCCTGAGAGGAAGCGATCAGACACACTTATTCCACACTATATACAACTGATACGCCCGAGATTGAGCCAAGATATGGCTGAGATACGAGTGAGATTTAGCCAGATACAACTGAGATTTAGTCGAGATACAACTGAGATTTAGTCGAGATACAACTGAGATTTAGCCGAGATCCAACTGAGATTTAGTCGAGATACAACTGAGATTTAGATGAGATACAACTGAGATTTAGATGAGATACAACTGTGATTTGGCTGAGATTTAGACGAGTTACAACTGAGATCCAACTGAGATTTAGCCGAGATCCAACTGAGATTTAGCCGAGATCCAACTGAGATTTAGATGAGATACAACTGAGGTTTGGCTGATATTTAGACGAGGTACAACTGAGATACAACTGAGATTTGGCTGAGATACAACTGAGATTTAGCCAAGATACAACTGATATTTAGCCAAGATACAACTGAGATTCAGCCGAGAATACAACTGAGATACAACTGAGATTTAGCCGAAAATACAACTGAGATTTGGCTGAGATTTAGCCGAGATACAACTTAGATTTCGCTGAGATACAACTGAGATTTCACTGAGATACCACTGAGATTTAGATGAGATACAACTGAGGTTTGGCTGATATTTAGACGAGGTACAACTGAGATACAACTGAGATTTGGCTGAGATACAACTGAGATTTCGCTGAAATACCACTGAGATTTAGATGAGATACAACTGAGATTTAGCTGAGAAACAACTAAGATTTCATTGAGATACAACTTAGATTTCGCTAAGATACAACTGAGATTTCGCTGAGATACCACTGAGATTTAGATGAGAAACAACTAAGATTTCATTGAGATACAACTGAGATTTTGCTGAGATACAACTGAGATTTAGATGAGATACAACTGAGATTTAGATGAGATACAACTGAGATTTAGATGAGATACAACAAGTGATTTAGATGAGATACAACTGAGATTTCGCTGAGATACAACTGAGATTTAGCCGGGATACATCTGAGATTTTGCTGACTGTGATTTGGCTGAGATTTAGATGAGATACAACTGAGACTCCAGTACTTAATCTGCAACAAACACTCGCCCTTCTCCTGATAAATGAGCAATTAGGTGTGATCAGCTGACAGTAATCATCACCAGCACAACTCTAATCACAGGAGGAGCTCCGAGAGTCTTATAATAGGCATGCATGACCAGGTATTCAAGTTATATTACAGGCATTATAGCAACAAAAACTACAAGTATAAAATCAATGCATATAAGACAAAAATCACTAATCTAACCAAAGATTACAAAAAAATCTAATCGCATAGAAAGGGGGATTTAAAAAAATAAACAAGGAAAAAACAAGGAAAGTTCCAGTTCTTCATTCATTTCCTCAAGGGAAAAATTAAATGCTTTTAAATTCTAATACAGCAGTGTTACATCATGAATACATATATATTATAAACCCTGTCTGCCTCTCATCCTCTCTTTCTCTCTCTCTCTCTGTGTGTGTGTGTGTGCTCTAGGGGCCCGGGGCTCCGCACACATCAGGGGCCACTCGTGTCAGCTTTACAAGCCTAATTAACGAGCCATAAGCGCAATAATGAACGTTTCCGACATGTTAGGCTACGCTGAGGAAAAATGAAATCCCCCTCAGAGGATGCTGGAAGTTCCCGGAGCGTTCCTCAGGGATGGACGGGAGAGGAATTGAATTTACAGTCCGTTATCTTTTCATTCCCGGACCTATGAGTAATATCCACCATTTCTGTCTGTGGTGCGCACACACACACACGAGATGTATCACGGTTAATTAGTGCTCGCGCCTGAACCGAGCTGCACTTTAGAGATTCTCAGGTCGACATAATGACGGTCTAAAGAGGCTTCCAGAGCCTGAGAGCCATGATGTCATCCATGACATCATCAATCTGAGAAATGATGATCTGAGAAAAAAATATATATATGATCTGAGAACAAAGGGATTATTAGCAATAACAGCCAGACAACAGTTAGTGGTGAGAAATTAAACATGCTATTATAGTTCTTTCTGAAGCAATATTAACAAAAATGCAACATTTACACTTTCTCCAGGATAAAGACACCTGGAAAGAGTGTAGAATAGCATTTTATCAAACTGACGGACGAGTCGAAGTCATTTTAAATCACTGAACCTGGAAGATCCCCAAGAGAACGTCTGTAAACAAGATGCATAAGATTCCTGTAACGTTAGTAGAAGGTTTCTTCAAAGTTCATAGAATGTTTTTTCTGAAATGTGTCAGTTGGTTTTTAAATGTAACTTGTTTCTGAATGTTCAAAAGTAACATTCTCATAATGTTTGCAGAATGATAAAATGGAACGTTCCATCCCAGCTAACAGGGAACGTTCCCAGAACATTCACTAACGTTCTTTAAAAGTTGTGTAAATGTTAGGACAAAACGTTATTAAAATAATGTTTTCGGAACGTTCATATAACATTATTAACGTTCTTGTAACGTTGAGAGAAAACGTTCTTAGAACAACGTTCTTGGAACGTCTTTATCACGTTATTTGTATTTGATGAACGTTCTCATTACGTTGATAAAAAACGTTCTTAGAACAACGTTATCGGAACGTCTTTATCAGGTTATTTGTGTTTGATAAACGTTCTCATAACGTTCCAGCAACATTATGCTAACCTTAGGATAACGTTCTAACAACATTATGCTAACGTTCCAGCAACGTTCTGCAAACACTAAGACACCGTTCCAGCAACGTTAAGCAAACTGGACATTTCCACGTTTTTAGAACATTTTAAATTAACGTTCCCATAACCAAAATGGAACGTTAGAAAAACGTTCTCAGAACCTAACTTTGTTAGCTGGGATTAACGTTCAAACAACTGGACGTTTTGAACGTTCAGAAATAACATTTTTAATTCTTAGAACACATTTTTGTTATCTGGGACCTGTTCTATCAATGATTAAACTCAAAATCTCTCAGCTAAACCTCACTGAACTGTCAGACATGGAGTGCATTAAACGAGTTATGTTACATTAAACCATATGATTGAAAACAACAACAAATGAAACCCAAATATAAACTGAATTCGGAAAGTTTGCTGGTCCCTCCAGGAGTCAAATATTGACTTTAATCTCGTCATCTCTTATCACTGTCTTTCAGAGGAAATGGTCTGTAAAATAAGAGTTAGAGAGATACAGTAGTGTGTGTGTGTGTGTGTATGAACAAACTGAGCTCAAGATACCCAGAGTTCTGTGCAAACACTGAAGGACATTCATTCCCCTCGTCCCGTCATCATCAGGTTTTGCTGGAACATTAATCATGAATCACTCGTGCTGGAATGAGATCCGCCTCTCGAGACACACACATCACGACACAAGGACACGTGTTGCAAAAGCTTGTCGGCACATCGCTCATTGCTTCAGGTTTCAAATATTTGTCTTTGATTTCGCCTCATTAAAACCAGCAAACTCAAATATTTAGTCAATTAAAGTCTGAATCCTGTATAAATGTGGGACATAAAACAGCCGGATATACAGCAGTCCCTCTCCCTGTCATCAACGGCTAAGATCTTCCCCATTTCTATGGGATAAAGAAATGAGTTTCCAAAGCTGCTCTTTTTCCATAGATAGTGAGACATCACACAATTACATTCGTCAAAACTGATTTTTGTAATAAACTTTTTTTTTTTTTTGCAAAAGATTTGACTCAATTTATTTCCAAGTATTCTATGGATTTATCGGAAGAAATAAAAATAATTAGCTAAAGTTAGTCTTCGTAAAAAAAAAAAATCGGACAAATGAATTTATTTTATTTAATACGGTATGCAAACCTGTAAGAAAATAATCTGAATGACTACTCTATTCCGTTCTAGTCTGTTCTATTCCATTCCGTTCTATTACATTCCAATCTATTCCGTTCGATTCTATTCTATTCCGTTCTATTCTATCCTATTTCATTCTAATCTATTCTATTCCACTCTATTCTATTCCATTCTATTCCGTTCTATTATATTCTATTCCACTCTATTCTACTCCGTTCTATTATATTCTATTTCACTCTATTCTATTCCGTTCTATTCTATCCTATTCCACTCTATTCTATTATATTCTACTCTATTCTATTCCACTCTATTCTATTCCACTCTATTCTATTCCATTCTATTCCGTTCTATTTTATTCTATTCCACTCTATTCTATTCCGTTCTATTATATTCTACTCTATTCTATTCTATTCCACTCTATTCTATTCCATTCTATTTTATTCTATTCCACTCTATTCTATTCCGTTCTATTATATTCTACTCTATTCCGTTCTATTCTATTCCACGTTATTCTATTCTATTCCGTTCTATTATATTCTACATGGCTTGTATGGAGAATTGTTTTATCTCCTCCACGTAAAACTGATGTGTGTTTTGCAAAATAAGTCAGTGAGTGTGTGTGTGTGTGTGTGTGTGTGTGTGTGTGTGTGTGTGTGTGTGTGAGCTGTTACTGACAGATCAGCTCATCAGACTCGGGTTTCGTCCATCACTGCAGTGAAAATGGACAAGGGTTTGGACTTCTGTTGTTCAGACAAATGGAGTGTGTGTGTGTGTGTGTGTGTGTGTGTGTGTGTGTGTGTGGGTTCAGAGTGTCACCCGCTGCCCACAACATGTCACAACAGATTCAATCTGAGCACTAAAAATAGAACAACAGTATTCGCTTGTTACAGTCTCTCTCACACACACACACACCAGTGTCTGAGTATAGTCTGATCATTTCACTGCTCGACCTCATCATAACTCACACACAGATGTTCACAGAAGTCTATATTAATGCATTTATTTAAAACAGTCTAAACTAAACTAAAAAAACCTAATATTTTTACCATATTTTTAATCATAGAAATGCAACCTTGATGAGCAGAAAAAAATCAAAATACATTTTAAACCTGGAAATAATGTTTTAGCATTTTGAAAAATATACAGTAAAACAGAATTCAGTGTCACTAATTCATTCACAAATAATGATTTTATATCTGTCAGATTGCGCTTCATTTGTGTTTGTTGACATGTTCATTGACGATCAGCTCCTCGACTGAAGGTTCTCGAGAAACCACACACACACACACACACGCACACACACACACACACACACACACACACACAGCTGCAGGTCAAACACACACTCTCAGGACAACCAGGTGCACCGAGTCCATCCGAACCATGATGACATCACCTGCGGATTCACCGGGTCACGAGCGGATCGGTGTGTGTGTGTGTGAACAGTCGAGTCTTTCGATCTCAGCCGAGTCACGGAAAACCACGGCGGCACAAACAGATGGAGAGTCAATGGAGGCGAGTGACCTAAATTAACGGCCACTCAGACACACGGAGTCACTCGGCCTGTGTGTGTGTGTGTGTGTGTGTGAGAGAGAGAGAGAAGGTTAATTACCTCCTCGTCCTTCACTGTCAGCTGGCTTCACCTGGATGGGCCGGTTCATCTGAATAAGAAAGAGAGAGAGTTGTTAGAAAAGCATCTGTGTGTATGTATCTGTGAGTAAGTGCATGTGTGTGAATGAGAGTGTGTGTGTGAGTGTATGAGGTTTAAGAGTATGTTGATCCCTTTAGAGTCACAAGAGTATCAGATCAATGAAAAAACACATCAGAAATCACACACGTGCACATGAACACATATCGTCCCGTGTGTGTGTGGCGTGTCATTTATTAAAAGCAATGATCTCCAGAGGCTGATTAGAGATAGAGATATTAAATCAACTGAAAAAAATCAATCAATCAATCAATCAAATACAAATTACCCATCTATTAACGCTGAATCTTGAACGTCAGTTGTAGCTCCGATGCTCAAGCCTCAAAAGTCAGAAATCTTGAGCATAACTTTAGTAAACGCTGGCGGATTTATGAATGAAAAGATAAAACTCTGGCATTTGTCAAAAGTAAATGTATTTGTTTTACGGATGTTTCGATGTTAAACACACACATACTGATGATGAGTTTGAGCTTTGCATGTGTTCGTTTGGTTCAAAAATGTAATTTATTAAAATTATGCATGATGATAAATGTGTGTTATGATGTCAAAAATCAGATTTATGAATGAAAAAAATAAAACTATACTTAAAAAAGATAATACTTTTTCAAAAATGTATTCTTTGAAAACAAGCCACATATAAATGTATTGTTTTATGGATGTTTCGATGTTAAAGAGTTGTGCATGCATGTCCGTTTGGTTCGTCTGGATCTGAACTGGTTTTGCTGGTAAAGCTGGAGGTGAGTGTGTGTGTGTGTGTGTGTGTGTGTGTGAGACTGAGACCCGCGAGACGTTCTCTCTTTATTCTGGTTTGTTGAGTCTCAGGACTCGTGTGATTGGTTGTAAAGCTCCAGGGCTGCGGCCCGTTAAGATCCTCCGAGTCGCGGGGCAACAGGAGTCATTAAGCGGCGCCGGTACCGGGAGTTGCTAAGCAACCGGGCAGATCGGGTCGCCAGCCTGTTGGTCTACGGGAGAATTGGCACGCGCCTTTATTCTCTTGCACCATTTTCAACCATTTTTTTCCCGTGGTGTGTCCAATGAGGTCAAAGGAAAAACTCCAATTATTCACCAGAACACACACACCCCCCCACGTCCCACTTTAATGTCCTCTTTTACTCAGTTTGACAAAAAGTTTTGTGCCATCACTGAGAGCCGGCGGCCAGATACACCTCACACACACACACCTGGATACGGCCCACAAACCCACCTACAATCCAAGATGTTTCTCCAGCCAAAACACTAAAGTCTGCAATCGAAAGTCAAAGATCACAATATGAACCAGAAAAACTCAATATTTAACGCATCTGAGCCGCAACAATAACATTTTTATTGCTATTATTAAAACGTGAAACTCAACCCAACTATTATGGACACATAAAATTAAGCAGTTTTCACTCTTACATAAAATCAAACATAAAAAGATAATACATGATATGACAACATTAACAAATGACACACAGTTGCATATATTGAGTTCAATGAGGAAAGCGGACTATAATTACCTCAGACTCACACACACACACACACACACACACACTAAAATAAATGTTCTGCATTTCGCAATTTTAAGAGGGAAAAATAAAACTAAATGATTATGTACTTTAATTATGAAAATGTTTTTCTTTCAAGTAGGACGGACGGACACACACACACACACACACAAACTCTCTCTCTCATACACGCACACACACACACACACACACAAATGCTCTCTCATACACACACTCTCTCTCACACACAATATTCAAGATTCAAATAGCTTTATTGGCATGGTGAAAGAAATCTTTACATTTCCAAAAATTTATTACACTGACTATACAATACAAATAAGTAAATCATTATTGAATAAATAAATAAATAAATAAATAAAGTAGTTTTTTGTATCTCTAGGCATATAGTTTGCAGCTCTTTCCTGCCGGAGGCTCCTTCTACGTGACAGGACCTCACACACTAGCCTGGCAGCCAGGTTTGAGCTCGCTGGGCTTTCTCCTAGCAGGAGTGGGAGTTTGTCCATATTAAATTTCTGAAGTCTCTCTGGTTGGTTGTGTAAAGGGGACAGGAAGTGTCTCTAATGTTTGTATATTTGGGGCAGGATGTGTGTGTGTGTGTGTGTGTGTGTGTAGTGAGGGTACATTCACTCTTCCTTCGGCAGCCAGGTCTGTGTGTGTGTCTCAATGCTCAGTGCATGTTCACTGAGTCTGTACATGTATCACACTCTCTTTCTCTCTCTCTCTCACACACACACTCTCGCTCACACACACTCTCTACTCACGGCGAGTGTTGGCTCTAGCTGATGAAGCGTCTGAACTCATGAGCGCTGAGGAGCCGTTCGCTCGGCTTGTTTTCTCAGACACAGAAACACGGTGTGTGTCGGATTCATTACAGTCCCAGTGGAGTTCAGTCCTCATGCGCTTCATCTCTGTCTGCCTTTGGCCTCCAAAACAGAAATGGGTCCCTGAACACACTCCGTAATGACTTGATCAATGCTGACAAATAGGCCAGTGCTCCTGTCTCACCTCCACACACTCGTCTGTCTCTCTATTACTCCTCCTGTCTCACCTCCGCACACTCGTCTGTCTCTCTTTACTCCTCCCGTCTCACCTCCGCACACTCGTCTGTCTCTCTATTACTCCTCCTGTCTCACCTCCACACACTCGTCTGTCTCTCTATTACTCCTCCTGTCTCACCTCCACACACTCGTCTGTCTCTCTTTACTCCTCCTGTCTCACCTCCACACACTCGTCTGTCTCTCTATTACTCCTCCTGTCTCACCTCCGCACACTCGTCTGTCTCTCTTTACTCCTCCTGTCTCACCTCCACACACTCGTCTGTCTCTCTATTACTCCTCCTGTCTCACCTCCACACACTCGTCTGTCTCTCTTTACTCCTCCTGTCTCACCTCCGCACACTCGTCTGTCTCTCTATTACTCCTCCTGTCTCACCTCCACACACTCGTCTGTCTCTCTATTACTCCTCCTGTCTCACCTCCACACACTCGTCTGTCTCTCTATTACTCCTCCTGTCTCACCTCCGCACACTCGTCTGTCTCTCTTTACTCCTCCCGTCTCACCTCCGCACACTCGTCTGTCTCTCTATTACTCCTCCTGTCTCACCTCCACACACTCGTCTGTCTCTCTATTACTCCTCCTGTCTCACCTCCACACACTCGTCTGTCTCTCTTTACTCCTCCTGTCTCACCTCCGCACACTCGTCTGTCTCTCTATTACTCCTCCTGTCTCACCTCCACACACTCGTCTGTCTCTCTATTACTCCTCCTGTCTCACCTCCACACACTCGTCTGTCTCTCTATTACTCCTCCTGTCTCACCTCCGCACACTCGTCTGTCTCTCTTTACTCCTCCCGTCTCACCTCCTCACACTCTCGTCTGTCTCTCTATTACTCCTCCTGTCTCACCTCCACACACTCGTCTGTCTCTCTTTACTCCTCCTGTCTCACCTCCGCACACTCGTCTGTCTCTCTATTACTCCTCCTGTCTCACCTCCACACACTCGTCTGTCTCTCTATTACTCCTCCTGTCTCACCTCCACACACTCGTCTGTCTCTCTATTACTCCTCCTGTCTCACCTCCGCACACTCGTCTGTCTCTCTTTACTCCTCCCGTCTCACCTCCGCACACTCGTCTGTCTCTCTATTACTCCTCCTGTCTCACCTCCACACACTCGTCTGTCTCTCTATTACTCCTCCTGTCTCACCTCCACACACTCGTCTGTCTCTCTTTACTCCTCCTGTCTCACCTCCGCACACTCGTCTGTCTCTCTATTACTCCTCCTGTCTCACCTCCACACACTCGTCTGTCTCTCTATTACTCCTCCTGTCTCACCTCCACACACTCGTCTGTCTCTCTATTACTCCTCCTGTCTCACCTCCTCACACTCTCGTCTGTCTCTCTATTACTCCTCCTGTCTCACCTCCTCACACTCTCGTCTGTCTCTCTATTACTCCTCCTGTCTCACCTCCACACACTCGTCTGTCTCTCTATTACTCCTCCTGTCTCACCTCCGCACACTCGTCTGTCTCTCTATTACTCCTCCTGTCTCACCTCCACACACTCGTCTGTCTCTCTATTACTCCTCCTGTCTCACCTCCGCACACTCGTCTGTCTCTCTTTACTCCTCCCGTCTCACCTCCGCACACTCGTCTGTCTCTCTATTACTCCTCCTGTCTCACCTCCACACACTCGTCTGTCTCTCTATTACTCCTCCTGTCTCACCTCCACACACTCGTCTGTCTCTCTTTACTCCTCCTGTCTCACCTCCGCACACTCGTCTGTCTCTCTATTACTCCTCCTGTCTCACCTCCACACACTCGTCTGTCTCTCTATTACTCCTCCTGTCTCACCTCCACACACTCGTCTGTCTCTCTATTACTCCTCCTGTCTCACCTCCACACACTCGTCTGTCTCTCTATTACTCCTCCTGTCTCACCTCCACACACTCGTCTGTCTCTCTATTACTCCTCCTGTCTCACCTCCACACACTCGTCTGTCTCTCTATTACTCCTCCTGTCTCACCTCCACACACTCGTCTGTCTCTCTATTACTCCTCCTGTCTCACCTCCACACACTCGTCTGTCTCTCTATTACTCCTCCTGTCTCACCTCCACACACTCGTCTGTCTCTCTTTACTCCTCCTGTCTCACCTCCGCACACTCGTCTGTCTCTCTATTACTCCCCCCGTCTCACCTCCGCACACTCGTCTGTCTGTCTATTACCCCTCGTGTCTCACCTCCGCACACTCGTCTGTCTGTCTATTACTCCTCCCGTCTCACCTCCACACACTCGTCTGTCTCTCTATTACTCCCCCCGTCTCACCTCCACACACTCGTCTGTCTCTCTATTACCCCTCGTGTCTCACCTCCGCACACTCGTCTGTCTGTCTATTACTCCTCCCGTCTCACCTCCACACACTCGTCTGTCTCTCTTTACTCCTCCCGTCTCACCTCCACACACTCGTCTGTCTCTCTTTACTCCTCCCGTCTCACCTCCGCACACTCGTCTGTCTCTCTATTACTCCTCCTGTCTCACCTCCGCACACTCGTCTGTCTCTCTATTACTCCTCCTGTCTCACCTCCGCACACTCGTCTGTCTCTCTATTCCTCCTCCTGTCTCACCTCCTCACACTCTCGTCTGTCTCTCTATTACTCCTGTCTCACCTCCTCACACTCTCGTCTGTCTCTCTATTACTCCTCCTGTCTCACCTCCTCACACTCTCGTCTGTCTCTCTATTACTCCTCCCGTCTCACCTCCGCACACTCGTCTGTCTCTCTATTACTCCTCCTGTCTCACCTCCGCACACTCGTCTGTCTCTCTATTCCTCCTCCTGTCTCACCTCCTCACACTCTCGTCTGTCTCTCTTTACTCCTCCCGTCTCACCTCCACACACTCGTCTGTCTCTCTTTACTCCTCCCGTCTCACCTCCACACACTCGTCTGTCTCTCTATTACTCCTCCTGTCTCACCTCCGCACACTCGTCTGTCTCTCTATTACTCCTCCCGTCTCACCTCCACACACTCGTCTGTCTCTCTATTACTCCTCCTGTCTCACCTCCGCACACTCGTCTGTCTCTCTATTACTCCTCCCGTCTCACCTTCGCACACTCGTCTGTCTCTTTATTACTCCTCCTGTCTCACCTCCACACACTCGTCTGTCTCTCTATTACTCCTCCCGTCTCACCTCCGCACACTCGTCTGTCTCTCTATTACTCCTCCTGTCTCACCTCCGCACACTCGTCTGTCTCTCTATTACTCCTCCCGTCTCACCTCCACACACTCGTCTGTCTCTCTATTACTCCTCCTGTCTCACCTCCACACACTCGTCTGTCTCTCTTTACTCCTCCTGTCTCACCTCCACACACTCGTCTGTCTGTCTATTACTCCTCCTGTCTCACCTCCACACACTCGTCTGTCTCTCTATTACTCCTCTCGTCTCACCTCCACACACTCGTCTGTCTCTCTTTACTCCTCCTGTCTCACCTCCACACACTCGTCTGTCTCTCTATTACTCCTCCCATCTCACCTCCACACACTCGTCTGTCTCTCTTTACTCTACCAGCGTTGAATCTCAGTGGTTCTGCGCTCCTCCTGTTACATTATATTTCAACACTTTTACGGTACAGAAGAGACAAGATACGGCTAGACCAGACGCGAAAAGAAGAAATGAAAGAGACGATAAAAGATAAGAGAAGACACAAGAAGCAAAGATATGAGAAGAAAAGACACAAACGATGAGGAAGAAGAGAAAAGATTAAACGATGGACACATGCCACAAGGCAAGAAGATAAGAGAAGAACCCCTCAGCTCTTCTAAAATAATAATTAACGGCTGCCTAAGAGAGTCATGACACACACGACATTTGCATTTACCTGCTCACAGGACGCTCTCTCTCTTTACCGTGGCAAGTGTGTGTGAGATGCCCGCTCTTTCAAATTGCCTGTCATGTCCTGTGGAGCGTGGAGAGGCCGACCCGTCTCAGACACACACACACCCCGTATGCGCCGCTGTGTGTGTGTGTGTGTGTGTGTGTGTGTGGAGGCTGCTGTCAGGTTAAATGCAGCAGGAGGGTGTGCAGGATATTTTTAGATTGCAGCAGGTTTCCTTCAGGAAGAAGAAAATGAGTAAAACGACTTCAGAACATAATTCTCTGTTCTGTGCATGTGTCAATATATATATATATCCGTTATATATTTTTTTGCCCAGAACAGAACCATACCGCCAATCCTAGCTGTGTGCTAATTAGCAATCGCATTTGACGATAGTGGTCCTGACAGATCTTAGGCAGTTACCTCTGATTAGGGCTGTCACTTTACGTCCGAAAATCGATTGCACAATCGATCGGACCAACCAACACAAGTTTCAGAAACGACAATCGAAAAATTATTTATTTATTTTTTTAAT
Organism: Pimephales promelas; assembly: GCF_988280905.1. Lineage (NCBI taxonomy): Eukaryota > Metazoa > Chordata > Actinopteri > Cypriniformes > Leuciscidae > Pimephales > Pimephales promelas. The sequence goes on along the minus strand of NC_142778.1, from coordinate 37,101,530 downwards.
ACCAAAAATGTGTTTCAGGTGGACAGATCATTACAGGACACAGAACATGTAGAATCAGGAGCAAATTTATATTTGATATTGCTTCAATGCAAGTGAACAAGCGCGCCATTATTTGTTGCATTGCGTAATATATCATGAGGATCACGAGTTGCGTATTTGTGCTAAATCCGTGCAGATTGTCTTAAACGAACTTCTCCAGAAAAATGAGTAAATAGAAACATGGCAGATTGGCTCATGATTGGACAGGGTTTCCCACCAAAGTTTTTTTTTGTTTTTTTTTTACCCGCATTTTGCGAGTCGAGGGTGTTAATCTCAATCCCGGAATGTTGCGCTCCTGTGTGTCATTCGCATAAACTTCATGCCAATTAATAATCAGGAATATTGCAGACTTGTGCGTCTCAAGCGCCTCTAGGTGTCCGTGGATTTGCCTGTATTTGGTGTTGAAAATGGAAACGTTTTTAGACATGGAAAATTGATTTTACAATCGATTCAATGAAAACTTATGCCTCAGAAATCAAACAGGTAGGGATGCACGATATATCGGCCAGCATATCGGTATCGGCCGATATATGTTCATTTTTAACGTTATCGTTATCGGCCTGGTAAGAAAACGTGGCCGATATATTAAAGCAGATAAATAATTTATTATTCCCTTCAGCTGAGACGCTTGTTGAGCAGTGTTTATGTTTTTGAATTTCTTAAAATATGATTGAAATCTCTTCAAAAAATGAAAATACGGTTCGGTACAACATGTGCAGCGCAAATCTGTCATATCGGCTATACAACACTATAACATGAACATGGATTTAATTGTGAGACTTTTGTTTTTGTAATCAGGCTCTCAAAATTCGAATTTAAGTTTATCGGCCGATATATCGGTTATCGGCTTTCAAATATAAAGAATTATCGGTATCGGCCAAAATTTTCATATCGGTGCTTCCCTACAAACAGGATTTTTTTCTCGAAAGTGACAGCCCTGCATCTGATACCAGATCACTGTAAACTGTAATATGGACTCTCTGTAAAGCTGCTTTGAAATGATGAGCATTGTGAAAAGCGCTACACAAATAAACGTGAATTGAATCTCACTGGTGAAACTCTCCCGCTCTCATAGTCATGTTCGGTGTCCCACCCACAGCGCCTACGATCCTGCCGGGTGTGTTTAGACGTCACCGCAGCGGGTCGGCCCGGTCAGAGACGCCCGGCTGCTCTATAAAGCTCAGGATGGATGGGCATATAGATCACAGCAGGAGAGAGACGCCACACACTACATTAGCTTTATGGGCCTTTTCTCTGCCTGAGAAAGAGACGCCGACACACACACACACACACACACACATGACTAACAGATGATTCACCGAGACTGGAGACTTTATGAGGGACAGAGGTGAGAGAGACAAACACAGACGAATGGAGAGAAAGAGTCCCACATTTTAAAGCATAACAAAGACCTGAACCCTGAACAGAATAGAGTTACTAACCTGACTAACTCTACTAACACTAACCAGCACATCAATATAAATCAAATTATCAAAACAAGCTAAAAATACATATCTTGGAACGTTGGGATCAGGAAACTAAAATGATAATATTACATTTTATTTACAGGTGAAATGCAAAAAATGTGAATATCGTGCAAAAGTTTAATTTGTATTTCAGTAATTCAACTTAAAAGGTGAAACTAATATATTATTTAGACTCATTACATGCAAAGTGAGATATTTCAAGCCTTTATTTGTTATAATTTTGATGATTACGGCTTGAAAACCTTTTCACAATATTCTAATTTCGAATTTGGGGTTTTCATAAGCTGTGAGCCATAATCATCATAATTACAGCAAATAAAGGCTTGAAATATCTCACTTTGCATGTAATGAGTCTATATAATATATTAGTTTCACCTTTTAAGTTGAATTACTGATATAAATGAACTTTTGCACCATATTCTAACTTGTCGAGTTTCACCTGTATAATGCGCTTTCACAAACCCAAAGCGCAACAGAAGAATAAAACAAAAACAAATGAATTAAAAACAACTTTTTTAAAGTTTCCCAATGTGTGTGTTTCTGATGTGAAGAGGAGCACATCACACAGCTTGGGGGCTCTGAGTTAAAAAGCTCTTTCTTGAGTTAAAACACAAAGTAAATTACAATTCTATCAAACTCTAAAATCTCCAGATTGTCAGAGAGACCAAGCAGAGACGGATCCTGACCAACCAAGTACATTCATTTTTTATTGTTCCTGCGCATATAAATGCTTTGCCACTGGAATGCACAATTCGTCAAGCCAATAAAGCTCATGTGAATTTAATTGAAACTGGAAGACAGAGATGCGATGAAGCCAGGTGAGAAGAGAAATGAAGAGACGAAATGAATTACGAGAATAAACAAATGGAGACAGGAAAAGAAGAGATGAGACATCAAGAGACGAGATGAAAAGAGGAGGAACGTGAAGAGCGGATGAGAATATACTAGAGAAAAGAAAGAGATAAACAGATCAGCGAGTCAGAAGATCCCAGACAAACTCATGAAGAGAACAACAACAACAACAAGAGAGATGAGAGGAATATTTCATGAGCAGCCACACACACACACACACACGAGCGATCTCACATTAATCTGACTGATAAATATAACACTCAGCACTTTGATGAAGTGCCACAATTATTGTGAAGATGAATATGTGTGTGTGTGAAGATAAACGAGTGGATTTGCCCTTGATACAGGAGCAGATCTCCAAACCGCTCACCAAACACCAGTCCGTCTAACACAGATGTGTTCGGGCTGATGAACGACCGACCGCCGTGAAACACACACCAAACATCACATGATCACGCGGTGAGCAGAATCAGCCGCCACACACTGATCCTCAATGACGACACGATGTTCAGACGCATCATAAACGAGTACGGTTGAGGTCAGAAGTCTCTTTTTCTTCAGTCGAAAAGAAATTAAGGTTTTTGATGAAAACATTCCAGGATTTTCTCCATATAATGGACTTCAATGGGGTCCAAACGGTTCAAGGTCCAAATGAGAGTTTCACTGCAAACTGTTCAAAGGGCTTTAAATGATTCCAGACGATGAATAAGGGTCTTATCAAGTGAAACGATCGCTCATTTAAAAAAATAAATAAATAAAGTTTATGTTTTATAAGCTCAAATGCTCGCCTTGCTCTGTTCTGTGATGAGCGTTCGTGACTCTCCTGTTCGAACTCGTTCATCAAAATGAACAAATCTTTTTCCGAATCATTTTATTCGTTTAGTTCGTTGAATCAACCAAATGACTTGGAAAAAGATTTGTTCATTTTGATGAACGAGTTCGAACAGGAGAGTCACGAACGTTACTTTTATATCAAACTTTATAGAGCTGTGCAATAATATTTATATTATAAATACATAAGGCTAGCTTCGTTCGCCTTATTGCAAAGACCAAAGCACCATTCAGATCCGACATCTCCGTTCTCAATAAGCAAGTTTATATTTCTTTATGTCTGCTCAATTAAAAAAAAAGATTTTTATTTTGTGCAAGTACAATATAAAGTGCAAGATTTGGTGCATTTATTCTGACTGTGTATTTCTTCATTCTCAAACTGCCATTGAGGAAAATCACAGTATTTCAGGCCAAATACACACTAAAATGTACAGCCGAAATTTGCAAATGGCTCAATTATGATCAGTTTCCAGCAATAATCCTTCACTGACACACACATCATAGATCATCCGAGTTCATGTTAGACAAATACAGCAAAACTCATTTGATTCGTTGTCGAGTGTTTTCTCCAGTAATTTACGGGACTGACTGACAACCGCATCTATGCATTGTGAACCGAACCACTATATACATATATATATATATATATATATATATATATACACACACACACACACACGTTAAGATATATGATGTATATCGGTATGGGGATATGAGATTTGTCATAACGGCCAGCCCTAATTTAAGGGACTGACTCCCATATTCATACGCGCTTGTCTCTTTACAGTGTGTGTGTGTGTGTGTGTGTGTGTGTGTGTGTGTGGCCATTGAAACTTTCTAAAACTCGTACCGACATTTCCAGAAAGGTTTGATGGGACAAAATGGCATTTGTTATAAAAAACCAAAAGAAATGAAAAAATGAATCGAGAAAGTAAGAGATAAAGAAAGAGAAAATGGCATTTGCAAAACAAGTGGGTTCTTATGCAAATACATGCTAATTTATGCATGCATTGCCATGACAGCGGCAGAGGCTGCGTTTGATTGGCAGATGCAGGATTGAGCGGACGGCGAGACTCGAGTTAGTCAAGACCGTCTGTCCGTGTTCAACACACAGAGAAACACCAGCTGATCTGATGCACGCGGACACACACACACACCTGTCCCGAGGTCATGTGACTGACTCGAGGAGGTTTGTTCTCAAATAAATGCATAAGCTGCAAAAAAGAGTCACAAAAGTTTTCCCAGAAAAAGGCTTTATTTTCAGTTTCTTCAGCCACAGAATAGAATTGCTCTAAATGCTTTAATATTTCACAGAAGACTAAATTAATTATGCATCTGTTAACTATACGTGTGACTCTTGAAAGTGAATAAAACAGCAGCTGATCTCTGAGAAACATCAGACAGATTCATATATTGACGCCAAACACTCATTTCTCTAATGCAAAATACAGTTATTTCAGTTCTAAGTATTTATACATTAAGCTATTAGTATTAGTAGTGCTCTCTTTAACTTAATAAGCAAATTTAATAAAAATGAAATACATTTATTTAAGTGCACTTATTTAGTGCCCTAATTTTCTTTTTGGAGTCTCCTAATACGTCAAAAAACACTTTCATTTTCTCATAATATACACTGCACATCATTTCTCAAACAGTCTGGAAACTCTTTGTTTGAAGATTCAGTCTCTATAAACCCCACCTTTGCACAAGGCTACTCTGCTCTGATTGGTCAGATGACCCAGTCTGTTGTGATTGGTCAGATGTGCCAGTCTGTTGTGATTGGTCAGATGACCCAGTCTGTTGTGATTGGTCAGATGCGCCAGTCTGTTGTGATTGGTCAGATGCGCCAGTCTCTTGTGATTGGTCAGATGACCCAGTCTGTTGTGATTGGTCAGATGACCCAGTCTGTTGTGATTGGTCAGATGACCCAGTCTGTTGTTATTGGTCAGATAACCCAGTCTCTTGTGATTGGTCAGATGTGCCAGTCTGTTGTGATTGGTCAGATGACCCAGTCTGTTGTGATTGGTCAGATGTGCCAGTCTGTTGTGATTGGTCAGATGACCCAGTCTCTTGTGATTGGTCAGATGACCCAGTCTCTTGTGATTGGTCAGATGTGCCAGTCTGTTGTGATTGGTCAGATGCGCCAGTCTGTTGTGATTGGTCAGATGCGCCAGTCTGTTGTGATTGGTCAGATGCGCCAGTCTGTTGTGATTGGTCAGATGACCCAGTCTGTTGTGATTGGCCAGATGACCCAGTCTCTTGTGATTGGTCAGATGCGCCAGTCTGTTGTGATTGGCCAGATAACCCAGTCTGTTGTGATTGGCCAGATGACCCAGTCTCTTGTGATTGGTCAGATGCGCCAGTCTGTTGTGATTGGTCAGATAACCCAGTCTACTGTGATTGGTCAGATGCGCCAGTCTGTTGTGATTGGCCAGATAACCCAGTCTGTTGTGATTGGTCAGATAACCCAGTCTACTGTGATTGGTCAGATGCGCCAGTCTGTTGTGATTGGCCAGATAACCCAGTCTGTTGTGATTGGTCAGATAACCCAGTCTGTTGTGATTGGTCAGATAACCCAGTCTGTTGTGATTGGTCAGATAACCCAGTCTGTTGTGATTGGTCAGATAACCCAGTCTGTTGTGATTGGTCAAGATAACCCAGTCTGTTGTGATTGGTCAGATAACCCAGTCTGTTGTGATTGGTCAGATAACCCCATCTTCACTCAAATACATAAAAAAAAAAATCAGTAAATCAAAGCAAAAGTTCTTAAAGTTGAGTAAATGTGTTCAGTTCAGACTCTTCTGTCCTCAGATCCAGACGCTTCTGTGTGTTTCACAGCGTCAGGATACACCAGGGAGATTTGAATGATTAATGATTGCTCTATTCGTCCAATAGCTAATTAACGAAAGTTAATTATGTCTGCTCGGCACGCGGCGCTCGACTCCCCGCACAGATAATGCTAAACCGTATCATGCTACGCAGACAGCTCAGAACCAAACAATGAGATATCAGACGAGAAACATCTGATGAATCATAAATGTGGAAGAGAGAGAGAATATAGGCGTCAACGTCGCCTCGTCTCGACAGAGGAGAGTGTTGCTGCTCACGTGTTGCTCTTTCAGAGCTCAGGAGACTTTATTTTAATCACTTCTCCAAACAAATGAGTCACTAGTTGTCATCCAGTAAGAGTACAGCGTGTACAGTGAATTTGGATTGAAGCTCATGATTTGATTAGTGTGCAGACACACACAGCCCTACTATATATTCACTCATCAGATGAGAGACGCTTTAAATAAAAAATTAAACAAATACAGATGGTTAGAGTAAAATAAGGGCAGGTTAGACCTGTAGGATGAAATCTGACTAACAGCGCAGTCGTTTCTTCTCGAGTTTAAAGCGAGAGCTCTGCTGAAGTTTCCAGTTTCGCAGACGTGTAGCCCTGAAAGAGCGACTGGGTCTCGTTGTATGACAGATCAGATGATCTCTTGTTCATCTGTTCAATAATAAACTAAAAACAAGCATCTCTAGTGTTTTCTGACTCACTTTTTGTACATGCGTCCTGATCAGTGCCCTATCACACACAGACGTTCACTATATCTGCTGTCTGTTTAGTGTTCCACATCATTTGCTTGTGTAATTTGCTCTATGAGCCTTTAATGAGTAATTTAATTAAAGCAGCTCTAATGAAACTCTACATTAGAGTTCAGCTGCCACAAAGTCAGTAATGTATGTCATTTAGCTTCCTTCTGGAATTGAATTGGTTTAACATTTCTAGTAATGGTGTTATTTTGATGAAGCACAATCATAAAAAATATCAAATTTATAAGGAATATCGAGAATGCGACTGTACAGTTTATAGTCTTGTAATAGTACAGTCTTATAGTCGAAATGTAATAATTACTTGCATTATGTTACATTTGTTTACATCAGTGAACTACAAGATAAACAACGCATTTATTATTCTTAGTGAAAGCCAACATTACTAAATAATAACAAACAAAAAGTTGTATCACATTTAATGGATGTCAGCTGACTTTATTTTTATTAACTAACATTAAAGAAGATGAATAAATACTGTAACAAATGCTCAACAGTTAATGTTAATTATTGCAATTATTGTAAAGTGTGAATCAACAAACGGCATTTCATCATGAAAAACAATAAAACTACTTGCATGACACCAGATTGAATTATATTATATTTAAATAGTGTTTCTTGTGCAATACTCTCAAGCTTGAAATACAGACTGTATTCTTGAAGAATTTAGCAGTGTGTGTGTGTGTGTGTGTGTGTGTGTGTGTGGCTCATTAAATGCTCGTAGTGTTGTGTGTTGTTTCTTCTTGTCCGGAACATGTACATGTACCAGTTCAGATCATCATCTAACTATCTTGCAGACACACACACACACACACACACACACACACACACACACACACACACACACAGGATGAATAAAACATGTGTTGGTCAGTGAGGCGCGTGATGAAACAAGCGGGAGCTTCTACATCAGGATCCGTGTAAAGACATCAGGTGTGTGTGTGTTTCATGTAAATGTCTGGTCTCGTGATCGCAGTCAGCCTCCATTAGCATCGTTTGTGTCACTAAACACAGGCATAACCTGGGGTTAAAGGTCACCGTTAACCAAGAACAAAAGTCATGATGAATCACACACACACCGAGTGCAACCGTCACCGAGCGCTAGGCTATTTTTACCCTGACTGTGTTTAAAATCAAAGCACACGACCTCAGTGTGGCAGAAGTACACAACACTGATTCACTGTATGAATTACATACAGATTCTTATTAAAGATAGAAAAGTTATTCAGCCGAGAGCAGCCGTCTTCAGTTCATGATCAGTTATTGCAAGCCGTTGAGATATGCATATCGATTAGGGCTGTTGGAACGAATTCCGAAATTCGAATATAATTTGAATATCAAAAAAAAATACTATTCGAATGCTAAATTTACTATTCAAATATTGCTTTTATATACGTTTAAAAATAAATATATACTTCCGAAGTGACCAGGTATAAACGGCCCTTTATCGCTTTCTTATTAACAATAGGAGAGCGCGGGACTAGCTTTCGCGTGGCACATTCGCAAGGTCTCGTTCTCTCTGCCATGCACGCGGTCGCGGTTTCCGGGAGATTTTAACTAATTTGCAGCCATCAGGGAGACGCTCTCAATATGCGGGAGACTCCCTGAATGTTTATTGTAGTTCTGTTAGATGTCCCTCTAGTGGGCTGAACGTGTAACAACAACCACAGGCTGTAGTGGCATTGGCGATCCATAAGATGTGTAATGTCGTAAATATTAATAATAGGATAAATTTGAGCATTTAATATTCTAATATTATTTGAATATTACATAAAATAAGGAATGGAATTCGAATAGTATTATAGAGGAAGATTGACAGCCCTAATATCGATATATACGCATCTATTTGCGATATTTCGATATATTGTGCAGCCGTATGCAACAGTGCATTCTGCATTAAGCGCTGCGTTGGAAATCTGTCCAAATAAAGTGTCGTATAAGGAAAAACGTTTGTTTGTGCACCAATGATGCTATATAATATTGTCTAGATATGATAATATAGATTCATTAGGAACAAAAGACATAAAATGACTAGCGGTGAACGGATCGCAGATGATCGACACGCGTGTGATTCGCGGAGTAACAGCTAAATTTGACCATCATAGAGTGTAAGTTTATCATTCGGATGTGTTTTGTGTTGCAAATTTACACAT
>NC_142778.1:36977571-37087571 GCF_988280905.1 Pimephales promelas | reverse complement strand
CAACTTAGAAGCTGAAACTAATATACATGACTCATTACATGCAAAGTGAGACATTTCAAGCCTTTATTTGTTATAATTGTGATGATTATGGATTACAGCTATAAAAAATATCTAAAATTTGAGTATTGTGAATGGGTTTTCATATCTGTAAGCCATAATCATCAAAATTATAACAAATAAAGGCTTGAAATATCTCACTTTGCATGTAATGAGTCTATATAATATATTAGTTTCATCTTTTAAGTTCAAATACCAAAATAAATGAATGATATCGAGTTTCACCTGTATATATATATATACTGTGATTACCACATTCAAAAATCAGTAAAATGAACATGTATGACACTTTCAATATTAATATTACAACTAGTGACCAATAAAACATGAAGAAGATCTTATTGCAATGCGAGTAATGGTTTGTGTTTCCCGCTCATCCGTCCTGAGAGAACATGCCAAGCACAGATGAAATTACACGGTTGCTCGTTCGGTCGCGCTCTTATTAGCGCGCGAGTGCTAATGCTCGCTGTTTGCACTGGCGGATCTGCTCCAGTTCACGCTAATTAGCCGTGGAGGCTAAAAATAAACAGTACGTCATCGCAGAAGCGTGAAAGCACATGTAAATCTGCAGGCGTGCGGCGGTAATGACACGGATTAAGCCGAGACGCGGTTGTGTTCAACACAGAGGAAGAGGCACGGGGCTAAAGACGCTAAACAATGAGGAGAGACACGCCAGTCTGTCCTGCAAACGTCACACTCCTGAGAGGATGAGGAAGAAACAAAGAGGAAGACGATATCATGCTCTGGGCAAAGACAAATGTAAATACAGGTGAAAATCGAAAAATTAGAAAATGGTGCAAAAGTTAATTTATTTCAGTAATTCAACTTAAAAGCTGAAACTAATATATTATATAGACTCATTACATGCAAAGTGAGATATTTCAAGCCTTTATTTGTTATAGTTTTGATGATTATGGCTTACAGCTTATGAAAACCTATTAATTTTAGATAATTCTATATAGCTGTAAGGCCATAATCATCACAATTATAACAAATAAAGGCTTGAAATATCTCACTTTGCATGTAATGAGTCTTTATAATATATTAGTTTCACCTTTTAAGTTGAATTACTGAAATACAAATTAACTTTTGCACAATATTTTAATTTTTTCGAGTTTTACCTGTAAAATAAATGATAAAACATTAAATAAGTAACAAAATCATTTAATTATTAAAATTACAAAATAGATTCAGTTTTTCCAGTTCCAAAAGGAGTATCATCAATTAAAGGTGGGGTATGTGATTTTCATTTTTTGAGCATTTTTTCAAGATCACTTGAAATCCTGTTCCTAACCCACTGAGTAAGAAGCACTGAACTGAAAATTAAACAATTGAATCATCTGTGGAACGGGCAGGACTCGAAAAACTCCAGCAAATCATTTTCAAGACCACCTAGAATCATTGGACAGTCTGTCGTAACCATCCCCCCTGCGAGCGTGTGTGTGTGTGTGTGTCCCCTTCTTGCGCATAAAGGGGTCATGAACCGGCTTTTGTTGTCTGAGGTCAACTTATGACGTTCGCTTGGTTTTTGCATTCAAAAACATCAAAATTAATAAGTAATAAGCTATTTTGAGCCTATATTTGAGTTTTTATGGGCGTCTCGCACTGAAGACTTGGAAGTAAACGCCCACTGCTGTGAGTGGATAATCCAAACGCTCATTATCATATCAAAATCTCAGCTTTTGATCACAGTGATACGAACAGTAACGATGGCGTGGGTTTCACCATATCAATCTCAGAAAAAACAAACAACACGAACCAGTCTCAGATACACTAGTGTTTGAGGGCGGAGCTAAGAGACGCTGCTCAGCCAATCAACACCACAGGCTGGCATTATGCTATAATGGTAAATGGACTGCATTTATATAGCACGTTCACAGACCCTCACATTCACCCATTCGCTCACTCATGAATACACCGACGGTGGTGTCAGTCAGGTTAGGTGTTTTGCTCATGGACACTTGGTCAGGTGGAACTGAGGATTGAACCACCAACCTTCCGGTTTGTAGACAACCTACATGAACCACTGAGCCACAATGAGTTACAAACCCACGTGGGAAGCGAAGCGAGACTGAATTACTGACAATCACGTCTTTCTTTTGGGAGATAAAATCTATCTGCACCTTTTACTTTCACTTTCACACACACTTCATGAAAGGGAATATCCGAAAAAGCATAATAGGGGCACTTTAAAATAAACTTCAGGTCTAAACATTAAAGACTGGCCTCTGATTCAGCAGAAACCTGCGCTGGCACAGATCCTCCGTCACAGCCGGCGCCAGAATAACACCAAGTATATTTAAACATCAGGAACGCTTTTACACCGGCACTTTCCACCCGAGATTGCAGGGGACAAATATAGTCCGAGTGAGAAAGACGTGAGTCACTGAAGCCTGAGGAACACACACACACACACACTCATGAAGTCTTGCTCTTCAGTCACAGTCAGAAACCCAATCTCACGAGCATCACCGGCTCACACACACTCAGAGCTGGACCAAGTACACAATAGAGCTGTGCAATTCATTACATTTCCATTTCGGCTCCCGACGATCACCAAAACACAGGAGAAACTCGAAAAATATGAATATCATGCAACATGTATTTCAGTAATTCAAAATAAAAGGTGAATATTTAGTATATATGACTATGTACATATGCATGATTATACCTGTTAGAGGGCCAACATTTCTGCATTTTATTACCCTTTTATTTTAAATGTAATATTCTAATGTTATGAGATTTTGAATTTGGGGTTTTATAACTTTTGCACGATTTTCAAATCTTCAGACACACACTTTTCACACACTCTCAGTGATGTCACACACCTGTCCATGTAAAACCAACGCAGATAAAAATAAACAGACGCTAAATACGCCTTATTCACGGCAGCGCCATCTTTGATTTTTAATGAGAATTAAAGCGAGGCTGTGAGGGATAGACTTGCATCTCTTCAATGGGCTGTATTGTTATTTAACGTGTTTTCGGATTTGAAACACTGGAAAAATATCTTTCAAAGAAATGTCAGTTGACAAAAAACTCCCGACAATGTAAGCTGTGGAAAATTGTAAGTAATCTAGCCGCTTTATTCAGCTTTTTAAAAGCGGATGCCATTGGAAACACGGTAAGTCTATCCCTCACAGCCTCACTTTCATACCTGTCATGGCGCTGCTCTGAATAAGGTCTATAGACAACTCTAAAGTGAGATCTCTTCAACATCGCAAATGTTAGACAGAAATAAGGTTATTTAACACCAAATGGAGTCTCCTGCTTCTCAGATTAACAACAAACTCTTCACACACACACACACACACGTGTCTCCTTTAAAGTATCTCACACTGCTATATGTGTCTCTTATAGACTCTAAAGTGCTCACATTTGTCTCCTCGAAGGTTTAGATGAGATCAACAACTTTACAAAGAGTCATTTTTTTGTAAATCAGGAAAATAACTAGAAGAATGATAACCCTGGAGCTTTCTGTGCTGAGAGGAACATTAAATGGCTAATGACTCAATAATTCTAGATGTGTTTGATTATTAATACATATTATATGGAAGGAATGTTCACATTGAGACATTTGAATTGGTATACCTTTTGCAAATTTGTTTTCACATAATAATCTTATCATCTGCAACTCTGAGATTCCTCAGGCCAAATCGTTCTGATGACAGTTATAATAATTATGACAATAATAATTATAAGATCATTGTAACAAAACACCATTCATACAGTATTTTTTCCTTAATACAGTCTCAATATTTATTTCACTACCTTCAAGTTTTTTACTTCAGGTTAATATAGATGAAACTTGAAAAATTTGATAATTGTGCAAAATTTTATTTATTTTAGTATTATTATTATTTTTATATAATATTATTATTTATTTATTTCAGTATTATTATTATATATTTTATTATATTATTTCAGTAACTTAAAAGGTGAAACTATTATTACATGCAAAGTGAGATATTTCAAGACTTTATTTGTTATAATTTTCATGATTACGGCTTGAAAACCTTTTCACAATATTCTAATTTTGGATTTGGGGTTTTCATAAGCTGTAAGTCATAATCATCAAAATTATAAATAAAGTCTTGAAATATCTCACTTTGCATGTAATGAGTCTATATAATATATAAGTTTCACCTATTAAGTTGAATTACTGAAATAAATGAACTTTTGCACCATATTCTAATCTTACAAATTTCACCTGTAAATCCGTATCTAGTGACAAGCTTGATCATCCGTCCACAAATATGTTGAAAATTATGCGAATGTGAAGAAGTGTGTTTGAACTGCTTGTTGATCTCTCAGTCTTTTCTGCGTTTCCCGTTTAAAAGTTCGGAAATGAACATTCATGACCTGTTTAAATGTCTTTCTACACGCAGCACCTGTTTCTCAAAGCTCCCGCCTGGCGCTCCTACAGCGCCGCGCAAATCACTTCTTGTTACATTCATGATACGTTAAGTTTTCATAATTGTAATCGATGTCTCTCAGGTCAACAGCTGCAGTGTTATCAGGGACAAACACACGCAGCGCTCGCTCGCCGGCTTAATTGAAAACGGACTAAGGGAAGATGGAGTCTGGGGATTTTAACGGACACAGTCATTTTCCTATCGCTCACACGTCGTTCAGCGGAGAGGTGACAAGCAATTTCGCCCATTCACCTGTCGAGAGGTGTCACGCAACAGCGATCCCGGGGTGAGGACGGAGAATATGAATCCAGGAGAGAAAATGAATCCATCCTGGACTTTATCTGGAGTGTCGGCAGCTGAAATGAGCCACTCGTCTGACGCGGTGTAATGATGATTTCTCTATATGCTCAGAGACGGTAATAGGCCGCTGTACGCTCAGGCTCGCTCCTTATGAAGGAAACTGATGAATCACAGATATATTATAATAATAATAATAGTCATAAATATAGCGATTAAGCAGCCGACTAAAAACACGATTTAAAGATTTAGACTTTTTCGATGTATATTTATAATTAGAGCATTTTGATTCATGATTTTAACACTGCATTATATATTTAATTATTTGTAATTCGAGTTTTAATTTGATTTGATACAGTTCATGCTTTCCCGAATAAGGAAATTATATTTGATTTATCATTTGAGCAACCATATTAAGAGTTTTTGATTTATTATTTTTAATCTGACGCTGTTTTGAGACTTTGATTAATTATTTGATATTTTTAAGCATTTGAATTTTGTTAGGAAAACAAATTTCCACACTAAATGATTGCAAGACCATGAATAATGTCACTTTTTACCAATAAGTGGCACTGACACCACATTGATCTGGTGTGCTCAGTGACTATTACACACATAAAGATTGGTGTCAATATGTTCAATCTTTCCAGAGATACGGACACAAAATCCATACATCTTTGCCAGCATGGGCTGAAGATGGTCTGACTTGAATTTGGTGAAAATTGGAACATATTGGAGTTTGAAAGAAGTAGTTTTTAAAAAAGAAAATCATAATGAAGGGCATGAAGTTCGGCCAACTTTGGCAAAATGTATATCTATGATCTCGGCATGACCCATGTCACACCTGTTTCATTACAATACACATGCTGCACCAAAACTAAAGAGACCAGTCTCGGGATTTTTGGTCAAACTGTTCAGACGTTATAAGCAAAATTTAAAAAAATGCATTTCTCATGTCCACTAGGTGGCACTGTGCTGAAACGGTGCATTTAACCTCAGGTCAAAGTTGTCATTACACACACCAATTTTGATCCCAAAATGCTAAAGCATTGCCGAGATACAGCCTCATATCCATTTTAACGTAAAGTTTGTCAAATTTGTTCATGCGTTAATTGAGAATTTACTTGAATCTCTTTACTTAGACGGTACCGACAAAAAAAAAAAAAAATGTTCAAAGGATGATCTGATTACATTTTTGTGAAAATTGGAGCAATGGTATAAAACAAGTCTGAAAAAGTAGGTTTTTAAAGAAAATCAAAATGGCATCATAGGGGGCAAGTGATTCATCTTGAGCCAAGGAATCAACGGACTTTTTATTTCTAGCCCTTACGGTTCAAAAGTTATTAACATAATGTCAGTGAAACTTTGGACAGTTGGTGGCAGCAAGTACTTTAAAAAATAAAGTACTTTAAATTAAATAAATGACATATAGACTGTTTAATGTTCTATTCTGTCTAAAAACACACTTAAAAACAGTTAATGTTTTGTACAACATGCATATTAGTATAACTCTATGCTAAATAAATGTTCTGCAAGCGTTACAGAAAACAGGAAAGCGAGTATCACAGACAGCTTATTCTTAATAAGTTAATAACCGCGGGAAATAAAAAAGTGGGAGTGAAAGAGAAAAGGAAACAGCCAATTAGCAGAAAGCCAGCAGGTGTTCGTTTGCTCCATCGCCCGGCAGGAGGGACGGGCATGCCGGCTTCTTAAAGAGCACTGTTACTATGGCAACAGCCTGGCACAGTCCGTCTCCAGGGAAATGAAAATGTCACAGCTCAAAGGGGGAGAGAGAGAGAAAGAGAGAGGGATAACAGGTAGAGGAACGCTGCAGATCAATGCCTGAGACGTCTCTCTCTCTCTACATATATATATATATAGACCGATTACAAGTTTTTTAGTTGATTGCCAATATATATGTGAGTGTGTGTGTGTGCGTGTGGCCGTAGCCAGCTATAAGGTCACCGACGTCGGGATCTCTGTATTTTTCCGAAAGCTCCAGTTCAAACTAGGGTCATAAAAATACACTTATTTCCCCTTTGATTTCAGTTTATTTTCTTGACCACATTGCCAGATATATCTATGATAAAAGTTTCAAAAAACAAGACTTAATCTCATTCATTTTACAGTAAATAAATAAGTATATTGTATCTTCTACATTAAATGTATCTTGATTTAAGAATGCTTAGATATTTATACTGGATAACAAGACAGAAATATTGAGGAAGAACAACATTTTTTGCAGAACTGATCATTTGAGACAGATCTTGATACTAGGAGTAAAAAGGGTCACAGCAACAAGTGATAAATGCAGTTTCATGTTAATTCAGCAGTATCATATGTTATATATCATATCATGTCATGTTTTCATTACATTCTACATCCAAAGTGAAATCTCATTGGTGCAAAATCCCACTAACACACATATTAAGCAGAGTTCACACAGATGAACCAGACAGGAGCCATTCATTTTCATTGAGAGTTTGTAATTTAAGTGACTTGAGCGACACCGTAGGCAATGTGACTCTCTTCGTCCTGAAGTTGATGACGGGACATTAGCGAGTTTTGCCCGGCAGAAATAATTCATTAACCTAAATGGCTCCAGATTGCAATTTATTACCGCTGTATTTGTAAGCGCAACTGGCTCAAAACGAGCCCAAGGCCGACAAATATTGGTTATTTGTCACGACAGCTGTCATTTAACACACGACACAAGCTATTCTAAATAGCTGCTGGCCATATTCCCATTTTAAATGTGATTTTTCTCCCTAACTCAACCCACCTGCCACTACTGACATATTAAGAACAACCTGTTATGATGGAAAGGGGAGGTGATGAGACAGAGACGGAGACGGAGACTCGTAAACGCTCAGGCTAAATGGAGCGTTTCAGCTGCATGTCTGCATGGGAACACGGGAGGCTCATTTATTTCCCTTTTGTCGCTGTTGTCTTCATTGTCTGCATGATTAAACCAGCACCACGCGGATCTGCTCAACAAATAGCCTAATTGAGAATGACCTTGGTGAATGATATATCACACACACACACACACACGTCTGAGATCTTGTGTGTGAGGCGCTGAGGACAGACACTTCACTGACATCCGTGTGTCTTCACTCCTCCATAGCGCTGAAATTAACAAATCAAAACAACATGAAACTAACGCTTTAGCGAAACTCTTTAGAGGTTAAGTTACAAGTAGCAACAGTATGGCAACCACATCACCTGACCATCATAACAGTGAGCTTTGCACAAACACACTCAAGATTTACATTGTAACTACCCTACAGTCTAGTACCCTACCCTACCCTACAGCATGGGATGCTAGTTGCTAGTGTGCTGTTCCCCAACGTGGAATGCTAGTTGCTAGTTCGCTGTTCCCCAACATGGGATGCTAGTTGCTAGTGTGCTGTTCCCCAACATGGGATGCTAGTTGCTGGTTCGCTGTTCCCCAACATGGGATGCTAGTTGCTAGTGTGCTGTTCCCCAACATGGGATGCTAGTTGCTGGTTCGCTGTTCCCCAACATGGGATGCTAGTTGCTAGTGTGCTGTTCCCAAACATGGGATGCTAGTTGCTAGTTTGCTGTTCCCCAACGTGGAATGCTAGTTGCTAGTTTGCTGTTCCCCAACATGGGATGCTAGTTGCTGGTTTGCAGTTCCCCAACGTGGGATGCTAGTTGCTAGTTCGCTGTTCCCCAACATGGGATGCTAGTTGCTAGTTCGCTGTTCCCCAACATGGGATGCTAGTTGCTGGTTTGCTGTTCCCAACATGGGATGCTAGTTGCTAGTTCGCTGTTCCCCAACGTGGAATGCTAGTTGCTGGTTTGCTGTTCCCCAACGTGGGATACTAGTTGCTAGTTCGCTGTTCCCCAACATGGGATGCTAGTTGCTGGTTTGCTGTTCCCAACATGGGATGCTAGTTGCTGGTTTGCTGTTCCCCAACGTGGGATGCTAGTTGCTGGTTCGCTGTTCCCCAACATGGGATGCTAGTTGCTAGTTCACTGTTCCCAACATGGGATGCTAGTTGCTAGTTCGCTGTTCCCCAACGTGGGATGCTAGTTGCTGGTTTGCTGTTCCCAACCTGGGATGCTAGTTGCTAGTTTGCTGTTCCCCAACGTGGGATGCTAGTTGCTAGTTTGCTGTTCCCCAACATGGGATGCTAGTTGCTAATTCGCTGTTCCCCAACATGGGATGCTAGTTGCTGGTTTGCTGTTCCCCAACATGGGATGCTAGTTGCTAGTTTGCCGTTCCCCAACATGGGATGCTAGTTGCTAGTTCGCTGTTCCCCAACATGGGATGCTAGTTGCTAATTCGCTGTTCCCCAACGTGGGATGCTAGTTGCTGGTTTGCTGGATTGCCAACATGGGATGCTGGTTGCTGTTCCCAAGGGGGTAATCCATCGACCGGAAGTTGAAGCCTCGCGGGAGCTGCCATCTTGTAGCAGAACTTCACTTGCATTAGCATTTCCATTGATGTCTTAGCGGACCCTAATTTAATAACAAATGATCATTTCGACGAAAGTGAATCAATCAAAACTAACTTTAGCTGGAAAATAACATTATTCAAAAACCGCTATAAAAACCAAACCAATCTCAGAAACCTTAAATTATATGTTTATCTCTGGAAAGCTGCTTTGTAACAATCTACATTGTTAAAAGCGCTATATAAATGAGGATGACTTGACTCGACTTGATGATCCCCAACAGATATTCTACTGACTAGAAGTAACTTAAGTCAACTTATTCTACTCACCGAACCTTAACACCTAACCCTAACCTAACAGTCTACTAATCATCATGAGAGTTAGTTGAAAAGTTACTTATAGTTAGTAAAATGTCTTAAGTGGACTATGGAAATAAAGTGCAACCAGAACTCATCCTGGTTTATGTGTGTGTGTGTGTGTCTCAGAACTGATCTCTGCACCACCACAATCACTAATGAGTCTGCGTCTCGACCTCCCTCTGTTTACAGCATGCACACACACACACACACACGGTGAGCTGTGAGCGACGATACACTCGCTGGTTCGATGCTTGACACTGATGTGTTTCCCAGGAGGAATCGGAGACCATGCAAGAAAACACCTGGAGGAAAAGAAATCTCTCTCCCTCTCCACCTTATATTATTAAGTGTTTCATGAGTCTGTGAGGATGTATCGAGTGTCACGAGGGCGTTCGACCATTAAAACGCTTCATTAAGCTCCTATTATTTGAGAAAGCTTGAGTCAAAGGCTTTGACGAGGCTCTGTCCGGAAAAATCATAAATACTGATACTGCAAAACAAAAATAACAACTCAATGCTCTCTCTATGCAACAACCAGAATCACTCGGGCTGGGCATTGACCGATTTCACCAATCGATTCAAATTTTGCTCTCGATTCAACTTGATCCCAATTCGATTTGATTAATTTGGCTCATACAAGTAATTTCTTCTTAAGAAAAACATCCTCATATGAAGCTGTAAACTAAGTTTGCACATTACTAAAATAATATTAAAGGTTAAAATTAACAACTAAAGTCCAAACGATTAAATTTAATTGCGATTTAACACTCACATAAAAACATTGTATGTTGTATGAAAACATTAAAATTACATGAACTTTGAAATAATGATGTTGAAAGTTGAAATGCAAACAACTTATTTAGAGATTTATTCAAACATTCAATAAACAAGAAATCACTTACAGGTTAAGTAAAAATTATTATGAATATGTAATGTAGTGCCTATATTTATTAAACTAATCCTCTCTTGAACTGAGACCGATATGCGATCTGTCACGCCACATTAAAGTTTGATTATTTAAATGATTTTATCAATTAATTTACCGTTTGAATTGCATGATAAAATTGACAATTCGAAAGCTGAGACTTTGCATCATATCAGAAGTATCAAAGTACAAAGGCTTATTGCAATTTTTAGAATTTACGATTAAAATCGATTAATTGATAACGTCATCTAGAGAAGCATAAATCTTGTTAAATTGAGAATCACAATTTTTGTTTCAAACTGAGATCACGATTCTCTAACTAAATAACCAAATTGACCCAAATTTGGGTAAAACATGGACAAACCCAAACGTTGGGTTAAAAAAATGGTATTTAAATATTTAACCCAACGGCTGTGTTTGTCCATTTTTGACTCATATTTGGATTAAAACAACCCTGTATTTTTTAGAGTGCATCTACAAGCCATGTTGTTTCTCATTAGATGCTTAATTACAGTCATTTTCTACTGTATTAGTCAAAATTACTGTATTTTTAACTTTTAAGCACTTTAAATGCCGCCATGATGCATAAATAATAGCATTTTAAAATATTATGTCATTTACAAGAGGTTCTGAAACAATGATAATTGCTACATTTTATTTAAAATATTTAATGAATCATAATGAATTAATTGAATTAATTAAAAAAAAAAATCGCATTAAGTGAATGATTCAATGAGTGCACTGGTTTCATCACTGGTTTTTAAAAAAAATCTTTTGAATGGATGATTCAATGACAAGTACGTTTTTAAAAGTGACTCGTCGCCACCTACTGGTGTAATGATGTAACTGATACAATCGTTATTTGAAGCACCAAGTTAAAACAAAACTACTAGAACTCCCACCTAATAAGCACTGCATGGAGAGGAGCACTTAAACAAACAAACTAAAATATTAAATAAATAATAAAACAGCTACCGACACTGGAGTGGTCTTAGGTGGAAAGGATGCGTTTAAGTAGATGTTTCTCAGCTGTAAGTGTGCACAATGATCACTTTACAGCTCTAGACTCCTCAGTATTAAGAGAAACATCTCAGACAAAGATGAAATCAGTAAGTTCTGAGATTTAATTCTTCATAAAACATTGGAAATTAGATATTAATTCTGATGTTAAGTAACAGAAACGGCTAAATGCAGTTGTTCCTGTTGTGACCTTTACTTGAGTGACAGAAAGCATCTGTTAGTTGTTTTCCCATCATGCATCTCTGCAGTCGCCCGACAGGAGGGATGTTTATTACTCAGACCGGCTGCTGTGTGTTTATGCATCTGCTTTTCCAGGGACGTTTGGCTCAGTGACCTGAAATACTGGCTAGGGTTGTAACGGTATACCGGTATGGCGGTTTATCGCGATATTGACATGTACGATTATCATATCGTGCACATTTGCTTATCCACGGTAAAAAAAAAAAAAAAAAAAAGAATTCACCTGCACTGCCGCATGCAACTTCTTTCAGCTTGACTGCTTACCTGTACAGCGCTGAAAATGTCCGAGACAGAGGCTGCGAATCTCTATCTCCCGCCGAAAAAAATAAATAAAATCTGCAGTATGGGAATATTTTGTAACTTATATCCGAAAAACGATCGTGGTGTTGTCCTTGAAGATGGATATCCAGTTTGCAAGATATGTGGACGAAGAGTGGCTGCAAAAGGAGTAAACAAGTCGAACATGTCCTCCCAAATTCAGGAACACCATCCCTCCGTGAAGATAAAGGTTATTCATAACTTTTATAACTTAAGGCCATATTATTTCTGTCATGCTGAGGGAATCCCGGTCCGTCAAAAAGACGCACACATGCGTCTTTTTGCGTTACAAAACAGATGCCACGTAAAATGTGCGATTTAAAAAGATAGATGGATAAATAAAGCAAAATATAGCTATGCAGTAGCCTAAATCAAATCGCGATGTGCGTGTCTGTGAATATACAACGCAAAAAGACTGGTGTGCAAGCCCCTTCTATATTCAGCGTGTCTCTGAATGAGCAGCGCCGTTTCGTCTAGTAGATCTAGTACACACTCAAGTACGCATGACGCTCATGGTTTTTAAAGCTGTCTCAGCCACTACGAAGACGTGAACACATGAACATATCTAGACAGAGAACACTTAATGTGCACTTTATAATTATTTTTTTAAAGAATAATCATCAAATACACTGACTGAAACTCATAGGTGTTCAGTAGGGGAGCAACCTAACGCGGGGTTAAATGTAACACGGACCGTTTACATAGTTCGTCAGGACCAAGCCGGCCGTCTTTCCGCTATTTTTCTCTTGCTGCCAGAAGACGGTCTCCCGCGAATTTGCGGAAAGTTTTGATTATATTTCGTGAAGATACTGGACAAAGAGTGTTTTGACACCATGAAAGTAATTTTTTTCATCATAGGTTTTTTTCGGTTTCTGAGTTGGGTGTATACGTTTCCAAATCTAACTTTATATTGCCTTAATCACCGTCTTGTTGGCTCAAACATAGCACCGTTTTGAAACATGTCAGCAATTCCTAGCGACTGTTAGCTAGGTTTAAAATATGTAATACACAGCGGGGTTAATTCTAACAGAGTGGTACAACTAATGCCGAGTTCAGACTGCATGATTTTAGCCACGATTTTGGCTCGCCGACAGGTTTTGAGAAATCGCCGACAAATGCCCGAAATCACAGGCAAATCGGCGCTCGTTCACGCGAGTGACAATCACGCAGTGTGAATGAGCAAAGACGCGAACTGAGAGAATCACCGACGAGTCGCCGACGCCCGTGAGATATTTGGCATGCTAAATATCTGGACCTGTCGGCGATTCAAAATCCTGCTGTGTGAAAAGTGTTTTGACTGAAAACTACATCGGCGATCACCGGCAGCCAGTGAGAGAGCAAGATACAGAGCAGCAGGGAGTTCGGGGAGGAGTTATAGATCACATATCAACATGATATGGCATTGTTTCAACAAAAAAAGCTTCTTCTCGGTCTATTTGGACACAATAAATGGAAGAAAAATTAGTAGAAATTTGGCAGGAGCACTCGTGTCTGTTTCACCAGCTGTACCACAACTGGGTCGAAAAAAAAAGTCTCACGTGAGAACTCCGGTCTTGCACGTGTGCTGTCGCGCGTTGTTTCCTTTTCATATCTCACGCGTGTTTGTTGTGAAATGTAGTTTGCGTGCAGCGTGCTAGACAGAGTCTGTCGGCGATTTTTCTAAAGTCATGCAGTGTGAAACCTTCTGTCGCCGATCCATCGTCCAGTGTGAACACAGCAGCGACTGAATGCTGGCCAAGATAGTCATGCAGTGTGAAAAGAGCAGCGACCTGACTACTTTGAAAATCGTGCAGTCTGAAAGAGCCATAAGCCTCCAAGTGTACAATGATAATCAAATGAAAACGGAGCCACACAACTTTTCAGTTTTGAGTATACATTTAACTTTGTTAGACTTTCACAAACAATGTTGGGATTTAAAATGTTTAAAATTTAGTATACTATGAATGATAACTTGTTTATTTATTAAAAATATGGCCTAATGCAATAAACCCTTTAAACTTTTATTTTAAGCTCATTTGTATTATCATTACTGTTATTATTAATATTAATAATAATAATAATTGTACATCATGCAGCTGCCACACACAAATCTAATTTAATTGCAATTACAATATTTATAATTTTATTTGTTATTATTTATTGCAAAACTATGCAGCCCTTTTCTATGTATCTATCCATGATATTGATCCATAATAGAAGGATGATTGGATGAGGGATATCTATGGATATCTGTCTATACAGATCCACAAACAATATCAAACTATACAAATAAAATAGTCCTGAATTATGTGTGTTACAACTAACCCCTCTCTCTGTTACAATTAACCCCGCATATGGGGTAAGTTGTAACATTTGCACTTCTGTCATTCTCAGTGCAACTGTACGAAAATGGTAGGTCCTAGAAAAAAACTTTAAGTGTTCATTTGTAGCAGAGATGTGCATGTTGCTTGTGTAAAAAAGTATTAATCTAACCTAATTATTTTTTAATTAATTGAGCCAAAACCAAAAAGCGTTAGGTTGTGCCCCGCTCTCCCCTACAACTTGGAAAAAAAGTTTGGTTTAGCCTATGACTAAAATATATTACTATTGTGTATAGTTTTTTGTCCATGTTTTAATTTATTAAACTTCTCTTGTGTAGACAAACTAAAGTTGTTACATTTTATCTGATTGCATTCTCAAAAATACATTTTGTATTCAATCACAGACTCCAGACCAGTTATTTCAGACAACCCAGAATTTCTGAGGAAATAAATATACATTTCATAAAGACTCTATTGAAAAAAACTTTGTTACAATAAACCATGTTCAACCAAAAACAATATCTGTTTTTATTCATTTAAGGGCCATTGTAGCTGATGATGGTTATAATAATGATAGTTTAATATCGTATACCGTGAAACCGTGATATTTTCTGAGACGATTATCATACCGTGAAAATCTCATACCGTTGCAACCCTAATACTGGCTAATGCAAATGTTTGCTAAAGTTAGTTAAAGACTGATCATTAGGGCTTGGTTTACGATAGAGCTGATGCTTATGACCATGATCATAGTTTATGATATGATTAATCGTTAAAAGATTGTAATCTCGATTTGAATTCGATTCACCTGTATATAAACCATTTGACAAACTGAACCCGTGAGCTCACAGTATGAGATATAGATGTGATCAAAAAACAAAATGTTGGAAAGAGCATGAGCATTAACTCTCTGATCTCGAGCCGGTTGTTATGGACCAGATGCCGTCTGACCCCTCGACCTCATTAAGGATCAATTACCGAGACCCTCGTTAAAATGAGCACTGAGACCGGATCGGAGCGAACGACAGGGGAGAGAGATGATTGGATTAAATCATTACATAAATGTGATTTTACATGGAAAGAAAACTCCCGTCTGTTGCGGCGGATTTTAACAAACACACGTCTGATGTCACAGCTCAGAAAACAGTGTTGTTCTTCTTTTATATCATCTATTCTAGAGCGGTTAAAGCACCTCAGAAATCACATCAGATCTCATGTCATGTTTGATAAGATGTCTCTATGTCATAACAGAAGAGACAGAGAGAGAGAGAGATAGCTTATGAAAACCCTAAATTCAAAATTAGAATATAGTGAAAAGGTTTTCATAATCTGCAAGCCATAATCATCAAAATTATAACAAATAAAGGCTTGAAATATCTCACTTTGCATGTAATGACATGCAATGTCATATAATAGGTCTATATAATATATTATGTTATGCAATGTCTAATATACCGTAATATATTGGTTTCACCTTTTAAGTTGAATTACTGAAATAAATTAAACTTTTGCACCATACTCTAATTTTTCAAGTTTCACCTGTATGTATGCATGCATGTATGAACAGTTTCTGTATGCTGGAATATTTTAACAGAAACTTAAATTTCCAAAATAAAAGTTTGTGTTTACATAATATATATGCGTGTACTGTATAATTATTTAGTACACTGTAAAAAAATATATATTTTCAAGATTTGTTATCACAACATTTTTTCTTTTATCAAACCGACTTAAATAATTTATTGAGTCGAGATAACATGAGTTTCTGATGATTAAATTAATCTCCTTCATTGTATTAACTCAATTTTTCGAGTTCAATCATCTTAAAATTTTAAGTTTTTAAGTTAAGCCAACAATATTTGAAGTTTTACAGTGATATATACTGTATAAATCCACACACATGCATGTACTGTATTTTTAAGAAAAATTGACTGATTCAAATATTGTGCGACAAACTTTTATTTTAGATGCGATTAATCATTGCCTAGCCACTAGTTGCCTAGCGATATATATATATATATATATATATATATATATAACAATCATCTTTTGCAATAAGAAACTCTTACAGGTTTAGAACGGCATGAGGATGAATAAGCGATGACAGAACTATTCCTATAACCCTTTCCTGATTTCCACATACGAAGCGGCATTAAGCTGACGTAACGGTGTCTCTCTGCCTCTGACGGTCTGGCGTTCTCGACCTGCGAGGTCATTTGTCACGGTTCGCATCGGCGTGACTGAACATCAGCCGAGGAGACGGGCCGCATATGGCAACTGTAGAGGCACACATATCATTTCAGTTTGAGTTCACGTCATATTTTGACAGTTAAGTCAAACTCGGAGTGGCCGGATGTCATCACTGTCACGGATTAACGTGAGATTGAGCAGGTGAACGAGCCGTCGCGCTTTACTGGGCAGATGTGTGTGTTCAGGAGCGAGAGAGAGAGAAATACTCTCTCCCAGTATTCCCGAATCCTTCTGAGAACAAACGTCGGGTCGGTGACAGTCGTTCCACAAGACCTGAAAGGCCCGTCAATCTTCCAGCCAATCACGGCTCACGGTTTATAAGCTCGGGCTGCTGGTCAGAGAGCTGTCAATCACTCAGATCCACGTCTGTCAAATCACCCCGAGAGAGGAAAAAATAAACCATCTTACACTCGTGTCCTTTTGCAGGTCATTTCAATTTCTTTCTCTATTTTTGACCATTTGAAAACTGGCTGCTGCCCCTTTAAGAATCGTCTTCAATTCAATTCCGCAATTGACCCCTTCGCACGGAGTTTGATTGACAGGTAATCTGACCAATCAAAATCTCCCATTTCTGTACGACAGAGCCGTCAGGAGAGTTCGTAGACGAACGTTGGAGGATTTGAACTTGAGAAGCGGAGTCTCCTGACGTCTCTCTTCGGCTAAAACAACATTCCTTCTGATGTTCATTCATGTTTATCTGATGCTATAATGTCAGACACATTAAAAAGCCACAAAACGAACAAATTTGAAAGGCGAGAGTTTGTTTCATATCAAAAGTAAGCTGGTCTGTGTCCTCTCTGCTCCGCGATGTGCGTTTCACTGTGAGAACATGGTGTGTGTGAGAGGGGGCGTGGCTTGTAGGACATAGCAACAGTGACTAAAGGGGGCGAACGGTCAATTACGCAGCTCACTAGAGCTCTTAAAGCTACACTGTGTAACTCTTTCAGTTTATTCTTAGCTAAAAACGCTTAGTTCTTTCAAAAATATGTGCTCATTAATGTATATTTACTTCGTATTCTCGTGAGTGCATAATATGCCATTGAAAATACATACGGGTAAGGGGTTCTAATGTCGGTCGCCATGTTGCCCCTCCATCTTGAAAGTACATTAGCCAAAGAGGGACATACCCATTAATTCAAGCTTTTTCGCGTTTACGTTTGGGTTAACATTCATGGACGAGGTCGAACGGGAAGCCATGTTAATCTTGGACTACATTGGCCACCGTAGGAGTTAAAACGAAATCGGAATTGAGAGGAACAGAAACTAATATTGACTGGATGGTCATATACCTTTTCACCACTAGATGGGGGTAAAAACCACACAGTGCAGCTTTAAACTCAGAAAGAAAGGGAAGTTGCGCTAGTGTTTTCTTCCCTATTGTGTCGTATATCCGGGTGAAACGCTTCTGGAACAAGAAGAGATGTGGGCGGGGCTTGATTGTGTCCATGGGGACTTGATTGGATGGTTGTGGTTTGCTATTGGCTGAGCTCACGTGAGTGACAGGTTAAAGCCCCGCCCACATCATCAGAGAAGAGATGCTGCAAGAGGAATTTATTCTGATTCAAGATTATTAACAAAATAATAAATCATTTATAATAAACACTGCAATATTTAATAAAAATAAAATATTGTTAAAAATAAAAGCTGATTGTGAAACAGGGGAAGTTACTCTGATTCAAGATTAATTTAATAAAACAATTATGGTTAGGCTAACCCTAACATTCATGTGTATTTTTGGGTGTGTGTTCGTGTCCCTGAAAAGAGTGTGACGCGCCGCAGGGTCTCAGCTGCGATCAGTGTGTTTGTTTGGAGTTATTTAGACGCCAGACGCCCTTCACAAACACACACACACACACACCGTCCGTCACAGCAGATCCTACAGCGTTTATTACACACACCTCAGCCGACGTGATCTGGAGCGCAGGTTGTGTAGACTAAGTTAAAAACAAACACAAATAACATGCTTGCAGTGTTAGAAACATATGAGCCTGAAACACACAACACAAGTCAAACACCAAACAAATCTGTATTCACTCTCAGAGATGTTCCTAATGCCAGCGAATCATTAATTCAAGCTCTTAAAAGGCTTTTTAGAGTGACGAACAACAACATAAATGCATAAATTATGCACATTAATATATAATACACGATATTAAAATAGGCTAGATGAACACAACAGTTCAAGAAGATTTAAGACTTTTATTCAGCATTAAACTGATCAAGAAGCGTTTGTTTCAAAAGATTATATTTCAGATAAATGCTGTTCTTTTGAACTTTCTATTCAAAGAATCCTGAAAAATTCATGGTTTCCTCAAAAATATGAAGCATAACATTGATAATAATAATCTTACTGACCCTAACATCTATAATGGTAATAGATATAAATATATAAACTCAGATAAATTAAACCACTTTGTATGGAAGCTGGTGAAAATAAAACAAGGTAATCGCTTTTTTCGCACGTTTCTGACTTTTTTTCTCAGAATTGCATGTTTATATTTCACAATTCTGACTTTATAACACGCAACTGGGAAATATAAAGTCAGCTTTTTGAATTGCATGATACGAATGTTATAAAGTCAGAACTGCGAGACGTAAACCAGCATTTGTGAGCTAAAAAGTCGCTATTATCTTTTAAAATGTTTTATTCTGTGGCGAAAACAAGCTTCCATAACTTTTTGCTATTCATCTTATAATTGCAAAATGAAAAACATCAGCTAATTCACTGGTAGAGCAATCAAAAAGACAATATTTGTCCCACTGTTGATGCAAATCATCCACAATAAAATACAAAGTGTTTTCCAGGCAGTCTTTATGAGACTTTGACTATTGTTTAATGCTTTCACACGGTGCGGAGGCCGTCTGCCACAAATTCCCTTCAAATGCATGATGCTTATTTAATTTCATAATCAAAAAACATTGCATCCATATTCCTACTTTTATATCTTTATTTATTGTATTATATTAAATTATATACTTTTTTACTTTCTATCTCTATACATTAACATTCTGTAACTCAATTTTATAAAAAAAAAATAAAAAAAAAAAAAAAAAAAAAAAATCAATAAAACATTGCGTCCTGAAACTGTAAAATCTGCTTCTCCCGATCTGATTCACATTAAACACACCGGACAACTATCCGCCCACTGGGAGACGAAGAACCTCTAATCACCACTATTAAATATTCAGTCACTTTTTAAAAAAGCTCAGCGCTGCCAATACGAGCCAGATCGGCCCATTTGTTTCATAATCATGTTAATTTGACTCGCACACACTCGTCTGCGCTGAGACTGTTGTGTGTCTCTGCGTCCCGTTTCTCACAGTCGCCGCTCAAACTCTAAAAGGGACCAAAGGTGAGGCTTAAAAGCTGTAAAAGGCTGCTTTAATAAACGAGCGGCGCTCAGAACGAGGTGATAATGAGCCGTTGGCGCTCGGATCACATGACGGGCAGAACCGAGACCCGCGGGTTCAGCGTTCGGCTCTGATAACGCCTTCACTTCCATTAGCAGGAGCAGCGGACACAGGCAGACGCTAGGAATGGGGTGTATATAAATGTATGTGTGTGTGTGTGTGTGTGTATTCACCTAATGCAGCTCTTGTGTGACAGTCGTAGAGATGGACAACTGAGAAACTGAGGGAGAATGTCTGTGGAATGAGACACAATAAGCCATAAATCCTCATTAGGCGACAAACAAGACACACACACACACACACACACTTTGGGTTTTATATTTATGGGTATTTTCCATAGACAACGGTTTATATACTGTACAAACTGTATATCATCTCCCCTAACACTAACTCTACTCTTAAACATACCCATCAAACACACACACACACACACACTATTAGAGCCAGACCGATATATCGGCAGACCGATATTATGGGCCGATATTAGGCATTTTCCAAACTATCGGTATCTGCAGTTATAATGGCCGATAAATGAATATTTCAAAAATACAATAAAAACGGACGAAACACGCTTGAACCATGTCATGAGTGTTGGAGTTGTATAGTTTGTCCACCAGAGGGCGCTCTACACCATTCCTGTTGGCAACACTCGTTGAGTTGGTCACGAGACATACATTGCTTGAATAACAATTAAAAGAACATCCCAATCAGTTCTCTAAACTCAAATAAGCATGACAGAATTTGTGACTATCATGTCCAGTTTCAAAAAAATAAAATATCGGCCGATATATATCGGAATATCGGATTTTAAAACCCAAAAATATTTGTATCGGCCCTCAAAATCCTTTTATCGGTTGGGCTCTACACACTATACCCCTTAACATACCCATCACACACACATTAACCCAACTTCTAAACACACACACACACACAAATGGCAGACACTATTGATTAAAAATTACAGCACAGTTTGAGACATTATAGGAGCTTTTCTGTCTTTTCTGAAATATTTGAAGACGGATTAAGCGAAAGATTCGATTTGCTCAGTTTATCCTCAGTGCAGTCTGGGAGAATCAATCGCAACATTAAATAAAGCTCATTTGTGATTCGCCTTTCCGACATGCTCCAAAATACTCAGGAAAAATATGAGAATACGCAACATCACAGGAGAACAACAGATCTCTCCATCATCATCATCATCATCTGTCACGATCCATAAACTCCCTCAGATGACTGACAGTTCAGGTGAAACTCGATATTGTGATCGAAATCATTTATTTCAGTAATTCAACTTAAAAACTGAAACTAACAGACTCATTACATGCAAAGTGAGATATTTCAAGCCTTTATTTGTTATAATTTTGATTATCATGGATCACAGCTTATGAAAACATCAAATTCAAAATGAGAATATTGTGAAAAGGTTTTCAAGCCATAATCACCAAAATTATAACAAATAAAGGCTTGAAATATCTCACTTTGCATGTAATGAGTCTATATAATATATTAGTTTCACCTTTTAAGTTGAATTACTGAAATAAATGAACTTTTGCATGATTTTTCGAGTGTCACCTGTATTCCCTTTTCATGATGATGACGTTGATTAACTGTTTATTTGACTGATATTTACAAGCGTACGGTCTTCACTGCTGATCACCCAACTTTCAAACAATTAATTAAAAAGATGGAAACAGAAGATTTTCCCCCTCTCTCTCTAGCAGTGTGTGTGTGTGTGTGTGTGTGTTTGTCGTAGTAGGCGGTCCTCATTGATGCTGGACTTTGACAAATTTCACTCTCTGGACAAATTGACGGTCACGGGAGGATAAAAGAACAGCATGACCTCTGAGCGCGATCGCTAATGTGTTCGGTCTGATACGAGACTCCAGCAGAGGTCAACCACACACACACACACACACACACACACACGATTACCATCCTGAATCCTGAAGAAGATTCTTCTCAGGTAAGAAAGTCTTGCCAATGTTCACATTTAGTTTTGAGAAGTTCACAGCATGTTTTAAACATAAAGTAAACATTACATTCTGCAAACAGTACAGGAACGCTCCGATTCTAACATTTACAAAATGGCGGACAAACATCCAGCTGAAACGTTTCAGAAAATTTTTTTGATATACTAATCTAACTGTATTGATTTAGTGTGTGTTGTATGCTCTGTTCTGCAGACTTATATTGATACGCTGTTCTCCGTTCCTGTTCATTCTCTCGGTTTAGTTTCGCTTTCCTTCGTTAATGATTCGGTCTTCGCTCGTTCCCCATTGCGTTCATCTTTAGTTCCAGTTGTTTCCTTGAAATTATTTGTGGAATTTACAAACACTGTTTAAGACAACGTACATGACAACTACTAAAATATGTGATGTAATAAAAGAAAAACAGACAAAAGAGATAATATATATATTTAAGAGGATAATATTATTTTATAATTTCTTATTGACAAATTTTAGCATGAAAACCAAAGTTTAAATTATTAAAAGCGTGTGTGTTGACTTCTTGTGACATGGGTCAGAACTCCTGATATGATGTAATTTTTGGATTTTCACTCTTGTCATAAATTCATCTATTATCGTTCCTATAATTTGAGACAAAACAAAATGCTAAAATATCTATTTAGGAGTCTTAGACCTTTGCAACGATATATTGGATTTAATTGTAATATAGTGAAGTAAACGTAGGCAGTTTGACTGAACGCTGACTTTAACTATTCGTTGACATCAAATATGTTAGCCTGTGTGACATCACAGATCCCGCTATATCGAAACGAGCCGTTTCTGGAGCTTGTTTAAACGGTCACATATATCAGATTGTGTTAATTCCCCGAGAGATTCATCAGGACCGCGAACTGATGATCGATCTCGAGCGCAGAGACGCGAGTCTGTCTGCTTTCTCCCTGCAGGATTGAACAGCGATCGCTCCTGGGAAGAGCAGAACCTCGGGAACACATCCAGACTACTCATAATACATCAGCTAAAAGAGAGAGCGAGAGAGAGAGAGAGAAAGAGAGACTCAAATCTCATTTTTTGGTGAGGTTGCATCATCAACGAATTTCATAATTTCAAGATTATGTGAAATTAAGGATTCAATCTATGCGTTTGCATTAATATGTTCTTCTACTGTCACTGTTCAAAGCATTCATAATGTACATTAAAGCATTCTTGTTCCAGGAGCATTTCACTCGGATATACGACACAATATAAAAGAAAAGTACCGCACAACTTCCCTTTTATATTATAAATAAATACATGCAGCTTTCTGACTAACACATTACACATCAGCAGCACACAATTATCATGTTCTTCATATTCAAATGGCATCGTCAAAATCAGATTCAATGTGATTTCTGCTGTTCACATCCAACAAGCAAATCTAAGAAAATGAGACAAGCTTCTTTAAATTCTTGTTCAAAAGTCAGATATTGGCCAAAAAAAAAAAAAACAACTCATTAATGAACATTAAGAAATTGAATGGCATTGTCTAAATCTGATTCAATGTGATTTCTGCTGTTCACATCCAACAAGCAAATCCCATTAGTGATCGCAGCCGAAGAAAATCAGACGAGCTTCTTTAAATTCTTGTTCAAAAGTCAGATATTGCCCTCAAAAAACAACATTAATGAACATGAAGGATTCAGAGGAAACCAGGAACAGCCTGTCAGCCAATCAGCTGCGAGCACACCAGCCTGTCAGCCAATCAGCTGCGAGCACACCAGCCTGTCAGCCAATCAGCTGCGAGCACACCAGAGCTTCGCTGGCATTATTATTGATGGTTTGATTATGAGTGGAGGAGAAAGAGCGAGACCCGGCTGAGAGAGAGAGAGAGAGAGAGAGAGAGATAGATAATCAGGCTCTTACCCCGGGTAGAGTCTTTTGTTCATGGAGAGCGCTCTGGGCCTTCAGCGCTGACTCTCTGGCACAGTACGTTAGAAAGGCACATCCTGAAACACACACACACACACAGCAAATTCATCAGTGTGTCGTGTTGAGGAGTTACGGAGTGATCAGACTTGCTCTGCACAGGCAAACATCACTCAAAAATAGGGTTGGGCATCGTTTGCATTAACGATTCCTAATTTTGATTCCAGTAAGGTAAAAAAAAAATTAAACAATTATATATCATTCACATTTAGTCTTATTGCAAAATGATTAATATTTCTGATTATCATGAGCACAAATCAACAGGCTGAAGAACACTTACACAAGCAGCGTTTGCCTGTGCTTTAGAAACACTATAGAAGAACAACTCGCCGAACTAACATACATTTCAAACATTATTAAAGACAATAAACACTGTGTAATTAAAAAAGAACAAATAGTTCTCGCAGCAAATAGATACAACTAAACAAAGATACGACTGAAATAAACAGTGTTGTAAGATTGTCAGGTTTTCACAAACTGTAATCAAATGTACAATAACACTGCACTTTATAAATAAAATATACATTACAGATATGATGAAGAGAGAGTGAATTTTCACTGTCTTCTGTTGTTTGATTACTGGTCGACGATATATCGGCCGATATTTGGCATTTTTAAAATATACGATACGTTTTTCTGATTGGCCGATGCGTTGGAACTTGGAAGTGGGACTTTTATTTTGACGTGTAATTGAGAACGGCAGCGTCTGATCCCACAGCGCTCTCACATCCTCCGTCTTCACTAGTTTATGATCTCTAGTCATATGTAATACTTTGTTAGGCAGAACCGGTAAACAAAGAAAGTCATTTGATATGTAAAGTACCATTGAAAACAACAAAGTCTGTAAGTACAGATTAAGATTCAGATTATTTTATTTCATGCCATGTCAGCAGCCAGTCAGAGCTATTTTCATGGCAAAAAAAATTATTTACAAAAATACAAATATCATATAAATACCAAAAACAAATATAAACAAGAAGTCATATTATACAATATATTTTTTTAATTAACATATGATAAAAAAAATCCAGAACCTTTTCAGGCATAATCTCATTAAATATGTCCTTCAAAGAAGTAACTTCATAAAAGAGCCTTCTGCTTGCGTTAAGTGCAGGACAATCTAATAAAAAAATGGGAATTTTACAAAACATACATAAAGTTGGGTCTTCACCTTTAAGCAAAAAAGCATGGGTCAAACTTGTATGACCCATACGGCTCTGCAAGTAAGTTAAAGAATAAAAAAAAAATAAAAAATTATACAGCGAGACATGCAAACGACAGCAATATTCAAAAATCACATTAATTGGACAAATAGCAGAAAACACACACATTTTCAGACACCTCCACCTCCAAAGCGCCACTGCAAATTAATCGAACATGCTTAAACATCAAAAGCAAATGTGTTTCTGCCCCATGTGTGTCAGCGGTGACCCAGCGAGAGGCATTTCTGCAGCGTGAGCAGAAACACACACACACACCGGTCAAACCCAGGACTTTACGCTGGATGTCAACTTTAAAAACCCGACAGGCTCTTTCTAGAGTTTCTAGATTTATAGAATAAATCCTGATCTTGAGCAAAACAAGCAAGCGGACATTCAGTGCAATCTGCCTTATTTAGAATACACACAAATGTAATTTATGTCTTTGAGTTTGTCAAGAGATTTAA
Organism: Pimephales promelas; assembly: GCF_988280905.1. Classification (NCBI taxonomy): domain Eukaryota; kingdom Metazoa; phylum Chordata; class Actinopteri; order Cypriniformes; family Leuciscidae; genus Pimephales; species Pimephales promelas. The sequence goes on along the minus strand of NC_142778.1, from coordinate 37,061,960 downwards.
AGCGTTGTTTATTGAAGAGTGCGCATGTGTGAACGAGTCTATGATTCAATCTGGAAATAACTGAGAAATATTCCTCAGGAGCATGTCTGAGATTTATAGCAAAACATCTAGAGTTCATTCGGTCTCAAACAGATTCATTAAAAGTAGTTATTACTCCATAACCTGCGTGACATCATTAACCTACGTGGTTGAACGACCACATTTTGCGACAATATGGTTTGGGGAAACAGTCGTGAGTCGTGACTATATTTGATCTCTTCAATGACGCGTCGTACTGTGATAGTGAAGCGAGTAACAGCGGTGTACGGGACACACACACCACAGCGTTCCTGACAGACTGGGAAGAGAGGAGCCGCAACAATGGAGAATATGAGGAGAATAATCAACATTCAAGCAGGAAAACCTGTTCTAGGAGAGCCTGAACACATCAAGACTTGAAATGTAAAAGGCTATAATAGTTCTTCTTTGGTCAAGGACACTAAAGCACTGCCCTGACGGCCATGTGTGTGTGTGTGTGTGTGTGTGTGTGACGATCCTCCCCGTGACTCGAGGCTATTAATGTAAACTAACAGCTTTAATGATACACGTCTGATCCACTGGGAACCATCAGCACCAAACCTGTGATTACAGCGAGCGAGCGAGCGAGAGAGTGAGAGAGAGAGAGCACGTGTGTGTGAGTGAGAGAGAGAGAGAGTTTATGAAGGACTAAATAAGAACCTAATGGAAATATTTTGGCCTCTGCTCAAGTAGATTATATAATAATATAATGTCTTTATAATGTTGATGCTCAGAAACGCACTGAAAATTGAAAAAGAAGAAGCCCTGCCTTCAGCTCAGGGAAATATGAACGAGCTCGAAGACCGAAACACAAGTGTGTGTGTGTGTGTGTGTGTGTGTGTGTGTGTGTGTGTGTGTGTGAGAGAACTGTTAATAATGCAAAACAAGCACATGACATGAGCTGTATTGCTCAATAAATACACAGACAGGGTTTATGGTCTTAAAATAACTACAGATTAAGTGAATGCAATTACACTTTTTTAAAAATAAATAAATTAGTTCTTCATAGCAACCATTTTTTATTTCTTCATTCATGAGTTTCATTGTGTTCGTGTTTACATTAAGTTCAGAGAGGGGGATTACGTTTGTGTTTCCATCACTGCTCTGCGCACACACACACAAACACACACACACACACACACACACACATATTATATTTTTTACCATACCATAACAAATCATTCCTGGACTGCTTATTACGCAATTACCGTTTATGGAAACAAGATTACATAGTTTTACGAGCATCTATGATAATAATGTTTTTTTTGAAAACGTCTCCATTAAGTTATGGAAACATTATTTCTATAAATGTTTTAAAATGTTTTGTATAAATGTTCTAAACACGTTTTTTTTTCTTGTTTATGAGAAGGCTAGGGGAACATTACGGGAATGTTCCAGTTAATAAATGTACAAACATTAGATGAATGTTACTTGTTGAAAGTTTGATAACAAGTAGTAAGTAGTTAGATGAACGTCCAACTAAAAAAATAAACGTTTCAACGAGAACGTTATGGACCATTTTCACATTTCCGGTTTCCACATTGGTGAATGATAGACATTTATTTGTTTGTTTGTTGTTTTTTGTTGTTTTTTTAATCGATCAACTAACAAGACAATATTGTTACCCAACTTTTCAAAACGAGTATAAAACAATAGAGAGAGATTGATAACAGCAGTCAGAAAAGACGAGACGCAACACCCTCACGTTCACATCAGCTTTAACTAGATTTTGATGCTAATTTAATATAATTCTAAGTATACTTTTATATATATTTTAACTTACATACATTTAAAAATGAAAATATTAAAGACTTTCAAGTTTCAATACGATCCTGATGACCATTACAACCGTTAAAACGTCATCCCAGTCTGAGGGAAAAGGTCCGTTAACTTTGAATGAACATTATCGTTACTGGAGGAACGTTTGTTCGTAACCCAGTCAGACCGTTCTGAGACACACAGACAGAGAGAGACCAAAAGAAAGATAAAGTCCGACCTTTATGCATCCCGGTGAACCGGTCCTTGAGCACCGTGAGCTCGTAGATCTTGCCGAACTCCTCGAACAGCGGCTTGAGGTCCTTCTCCTCCAGGTTTCGCGGGATCTGGCCGATGAAGAGCTTGATAGCGTCGTGATCTTTCATGGGAATCGCGCTGTTGAGTCCGTTGATTCTGCCGGTGCTGAAGCCATTCTCCGCCGTGACCGAGGCCATCTTTCTCCCTCCCGCGCGCTGTGTCTCCCGCTCTCTACCATTCACTCCTCTCTCTCTCTCTTCTTTCTCTTTCTCTCCGTCTATCACAGCTGTACACTCCTCTCTTAACGTGATGTATCTCACCTCGTCTTCTCCTCAGGATTCCTTCACTTTCTCCATCTGCCTCGCTCTCCGTGTGTCAGCTGCCACTCTGACTCGTGACGTCAGCTCACGCTTTTTGAATAGACCCGCGGTTCATTTGCATAATCAGCCCGGGCCAGCCAATCACAGGGCGGCGTGAGTGAAGGCGCTCGTGCGGGGCGGGGCGAGAAGTCAAACATTTGTACGGCGTTCAGAAGGGTTTTTAGATCTCGAATTTGCATAAAAGCAACACGTTGTGAAGCTGCATTTAGCAGCTTTAACCCTTTATTAATCATCACTAAAATAGCTACAATTTAATCATTCGAACTAAAATGCCTAATATCTAACATAATAATGCTTAAACAAATTTTTCTATCACATGTTTCAGCTGATATTATTGGTTTTATTTGACATTTGACACGTTGTATGCATTGCTCGTTCACAGTAGGTTGATAAAAAAATAATTCATGCTTGGCTACATGCATTTTGTATCACAAAAAGGGTACTTTGATATTATCATGGTATTTGTCAAGTTAATATGCTGATTTTGAAACAATCTGTTTTATAAAAAGCGCTATATAAATAAAGGTGACTTGATTTTTTGTAAAAAAACAACACAATTTTCTAGACTAACTGTTCTTCTGCATCTAAAATCTCTGTATATGCAAGTACATATAAAAATACTCTCTGTTATTAAAAAAAATGAATGTAATACATTTGCATTGCTTGATTTTTACAGATGAGCCCCATGTGGACACGTGACTGGGATCATTAGCTCGGATTGGCTGATCTCGCGGTGTCGCTGTCCGCGGTGCTGAACTCTCGCGCGGGGACTCACATCAGCTCGGATTTGACGGTCCAAACTTTAATTTTGCAGGTAAAGTAATGAGACGATGACGTCACTGTCTGATTTATCTACATCTATGACAGCACGACATCACGAGACCGGAGAGTAGCTGTCACTATGAAGGAAAGCAAAGATAGAGAAGCTGCTTGAAATCCCATCTTGACTGAAATGCAATTATATCGCATTGTGTTGCTGTCTGTCCTCGATGTTAATCAGCACTACTCAGCATTACATATTCTCATATCCTGACACTTGTGTGCTTGCTGTTCAACAGATGCTTCTCAGTGATTATTTCAGTTTCTTTCAGCACTAGATAACCTCAGATCTCCCGTTTCTTTTGCTCGTCGTGTTTTGTGAGCAGAGCTGAGTGGAAATGTCACTAGCTTTCATTTGCATAAAGGCATGGCTAATTTGGCCCCATGCATGTCGTTTATGGGGCTTGTGATGTTTTGTTGTGAAGAACCAGCAGCGATCATCATCATCATCATCATCATCATCTCAGACAGCGACTGAAGCCTGGATATCATCATGATGGAGATGTTGAGGGTTTCTTCAATCACGCCGATGTAAAGACAGACAGACAGACACCTGTTCAAGAGGAGAGAGAGAGTCAAACCCATGCTGACAGACAGACAGACAGAAATAAAAAAGAGAGATCTTTGCACTAAACATTTAAATGTTTGCTTATTATGCACATAATTCAGATTTCATGGTACAAACTTTAATTTAGCAGGTGAAGTAATGAGACGATGATGTCAACATCTGGTTTATCTACAGTCAAACCAAAGTGTGTTTAGACTCCTTCAACATTTCTTACATTATCACAGTTTATTCACTATAGTTGGTCATAAAATATGACAAAATATGACTTTTGTCCATCCTTCTGTTAGACTCTCACACATGAATTATGTTGAATATCTGTTAAATTGAACTCCACAATTAGATAATACCAGTTTAGCTCAACCAGTGACCAAGCAATGCTTCATGTTGTTCAGTGTGTGTGTGTGTGTGTGTGTGTGTGTGTGTGTGAAAAGAGCATTAGCAATTACAGAAAACACACTGAAGAATATTTTGGTATTAGGAATTACCCAATTCAGGGCCAGTAAAGGATGATAAACTGGCTGACATTCGGGCCAGTTATGGCCCATGTGTGACCCATGTTGTCTTTAATCCAGTTCTGGGCCACTTCAGCGCCGCCATTCTTTGCGGTACACTCTCAGAAAAAAGGTACAAAAGCTGTCACTGGGGCTGTAACTTTTCAAAAGGTAAACTTTTGTACCCAAAGGCTGCATATTTGTACCTTAGTGGTATATTAGCACCTAAAATGGACTAATATATTAGCACCTAAAATGTACATATTAGGACCTAAAATGGACATATTAGTACCTAAGTGTACATATTAGTACCTAAATATACATATTAGCACCTAAAATATACATATTAGGACCTAAAATGTACATATTAGCTCCTGAAATGGACATATTAGCACCGAAAATGTACATATCAGCACCTAAAATGTACATATTAGTACCTAAAATGTACATATTAGTACCTAAAATGTACATATTAGTACCTAAGTGTACATATCAGCACCTAAAATGTACATATTAGCACCTAAAATGTACATATTAGGACCTAAAATGGACATATTAGCACCAAAAATGTACATATTAGTACCTAAGTGTACATATTAACACCTAAAATGTACATATTAGCTCCTGAAATAGACATATTAGCACCGAAAATGTACTTAGCACCTAAAATGTACATATTAGGACCTAAAATGTACATATTAACACTTGAATTTTACATATTAGCAACTAAAATGTACATATTAGCACCTGAAATGTACATATTAACACTTGAATTTTACATATTAACACTTAAAATGTACATATTAGCACCTGAAATGTACATATTAACACTTGAATTTTACATATTAGCAACTAAAATGTACATATTAGCACCTGAAATGTAATATTTGCACCTAAAATGTACATATTAGCACTGAAAATGTACATATTAGTACCTAAAATGTACATATTAGTACCTAAGTGTACATATCAGCACCTAAAATGTACGTATTAACACTTAAAATGTGCATATTAGCACCTAAAATGGACATATTAGTACCTAAGTGTACATATCAGCACCTAAAATGTACGTATTAACACTTAAAATGTGCATATTAGCACCTAAAATGGACAAAAGTTTACCTTTTGAAAAGGTACAGCCCCAGTGACAGCTGGAGTGTACTTGGGCCGAGGGGAAAGTGACTGTGTGGGCCGGAGCTGGGCCAGAAAAAATCTGCTATGTGGGGTGATGGAGTGTGTGATGAAGTCATTCTGTCTGGTCTGGGTGAAACACACACACACACACACACTGCAGTCAGGGGTGAAGGTTGTGAATAATATGACGTCATGAACATCAGTGAATCACATCAGACCCGGTGAACCTGTAAAACACAGTAATGATAAATATCATGATCAGATAATGGGACAAATACAGAAACTGAGGCTGCCAGAAACACAGTAACAATATTTCATATTTTACAACTTATTAACTATATATAAGTGATGTAATGTTACCAGTGACAATATTTCAGGCATATTGGTGTCTATATATTTTACAACATATTAACTATATTTCTTTGTGAAATGTACTGATGCGCACAATAATAATACAGTTGATAAAACACAAAGGCAGATGATTATGATCCATAAACACGGCCAATACTAATATATAGATACTGCACAGGGTCAGGACACACCAGGGTTACAAATAACGTAATAAACATGAACTAAATACATAAAATGCCTAAACAGTTAAATAAGAAACAAAACTATTGAAATGAAATATTAACTGTGGAACTCTTCTGTAAAGATTATGAACATTTCCTAATTCTCTCTTAATTCATCATTTTGTTTAATAATTGAAAACCAGAAGTAAGTAGGAATATCTCTCGTACGTGTTTTGGAGAAAGCAAACAGGAGTGAGTGTGATTGAGAGTAACACACGACGACACACAGTAATACACAAAAGCGGCACATAAAAACAACAGCACTAACAGTGTCCATGTGAGAAACTTCTGAGTCAAAACTTCAGATTTATAGTCTCATTAGGCCAGATCAAATATAAACATAATCTTTTGAGTTTGACAGAAGAAACAGATCCTACAGATGTTCATCTCTCTCTCCACCTCTGGGTGTGTTTCACTCTCAGAGAGAGAGGAGACGCAGGAGAAGTGAAACTCGAGTGTGAACGAGAGCACAGCGCTTGAGTTCCCCCTGGTGGAGGTTTTTCATGATGTTCATGAGCGTCATTCATGACTGTGATTGGGCCACGGGTGATCACATGACCGATGTGACTTTCAATCGAAACTGTTTTTATACAACAGTTCAATAAACAACAAGTTAAAATTTAGTTTTATCAGAGAATAAGGTCTATAGTGCTTTCTAAATGCAGCAAATCACTTCCTGCCCTCCATTTGTATTTCGCGCCATGGCAACGCAGTGACGTGACGTCATATGAAAACAAGCTATAAATATTGGCCTGGAACGGCTGTATAAAATAATTAGTAAATGGCACACACACACACACTCTCTCTCTCTCGCTCTCTAAAGACTGAACAGCAGAGAGTTTAGGACTTCCTAATCTAATGCTGATCATAACTGCATGTTACAGAACACTGTTGATCTACCAGATGAACTTCAGCATCCTCTGCACATTATGGCTTTCACAGCAAACCTTTGTTGTCATCCAGGTTTCATTTGTGAAGTTGAAGTGAAGCAAAAGCGCCACCTGATGCAAAAAAGACGTCACTGCATAAAACAACATGTCATAAAGGTCAAACTCGAAAAAGTGCAAAAGTTCATTTATATCAGTAATTCAACTTAAAAGGTGAACCTAATATATTGTATAGACTCATTACATGCAAAGTGAGATATTTCAAGCCTTTATTTGTTATAATTATTATAACAAATAAAGGCTTGAAATATCTCAATTATTGTGATGATTATGGATTTCAGCTTATGAAAACCTTTTCACAATACTCTAATTTTGAATTTGAGGTTTATTAATATAAATATATATATATATATATATAGCCATAATCATCGAGTTTCACCTGAAGAGAAATCAAATGGGGAGAAATTAAGCATCTAAAATTGTGCAAAACCTCCTTTTATTTGTTCAGTTCAGCATTATTCCACCTGTACAATCGCAGTTCATACAGCATGACCAAACACCCGCAGATCTGAGATCCAGAGAGCATCCGAAGACATTCCTCCTGTCCAATCACACAACTCACATAGAGGAGATTATTTACAGAGACCAGCTGACCGTCTCATATCCGACAGATCCAAGGAGGACATGTGCGTGGGAGAGAATCCGATGCAACGCCCTGAAAATCAAATACACACCACAAAACACTCACAAACGTCCAAGAGCAACAGAATAAAGGCAAAACACACGAGAAACACCAGCAGTCAAACGTTTGGACTTCATCCTTCCCTCGGGTCGTTTTTGAAACTCACTTTTTAAACAATTTTAAAAATTAGGTGTTCATCAGAGGGGTCCAAGACTGAACTACTTGAACCACGAACACACACACACAAAACACATTGAATGTATTGGAAGAGTTTTGTGGTTTAAATTAAAAAAAGTAACAAATCTGTTCACTCAATCTGACCCCCTTAGGAATGAATGGAATGATTCAGTACACATAGAAAAACATAAAAAATACTCAAAATTCAAACTAAAAATGCTTTTAAAAAATATTTTATAATGTCTACATGTGTATCTGAACGCATATTGAAGAAAAACTGACCCAGTGGAACAGCTCGTTCGCTCCATATAGAGCTATAAGCCCATCTAGAGTCATGAAATATCATGTCATATTATGTATTTTCCACAAGAGGTCAGCAAAGACACACAACGTCGGATATTTAGAGCTGAATTAAATGAGTTCTTTTGAATTTAAGTTGAAAGAGTGTGAGGAATGTGCTTAAATTAGCCTACTATATATTTATTTATGATCAAATCTAGTAATTTAAAGGTAAATAAAATAGAAAATAACTAAAATTCTCTCCAAAATTGCATTAAAAAAATATTATGAAAGTTAAATAAAATAAGCTTTCTGGAATTTTTTTCTAATTTTAAAAAATATTATGAAAACAAAATAAAAAAAAAGCTTTGTACGTATAATTTTAGGCAGTTTTAATTGATTATTTAATTTCTTGTCCAGCTCGCTCTAAAATATTCTGAATATAAACCAAAGACCAAAAGACCAAAACACGGTTGGGAAGATTGGATTCATGATGAATCACTCATAAAAAGAATCGAAATTTTGAACAAAATAAGTTACAGTTGTACATTTACTAATATTAAAGGCGCAGTAAACGTTCTCTGAGAAGTGGATCCAGCACCAACACACACTGTAGCCAATCAGCAGTAAGGGGCGTGTCCACTCATTAGAGGGGAGGAGTTTTGATTGCATAGAGTGTTTGTGAATTTGGAGGTGGAGCTATCAAGACAGGGGCGTGGTCTATTTTGGCCATTTTCCTCAGAAAACGTTACTGTAGCTTTAACTAATGGAACTTTACTGTAAAGTGTTACCCACAATTCATATTTTTGTAATGGAATATTGCAGTGTTTATCATAAATGATTTATCCGTGCATATCATTACACAAGAGATTCTCAACTTTCATTTCATGCCAGCAAGGGTAACACTTTCCAATAAGGTTCATATTGTGAACTAACAATGATCTGTTACAATATTTATTCATCTTTGTTAATGTTAGTTAGCTGTTTGTTCAGTAACTAATGTTATCAAATACAACCTTTGATTTTAATAAAGTATTAGCCCATGATTTATAAAACTAAGATTACTATATGCTGTACTGTAGAAGTATTGTTCATGTTTAAGATAGTTAACCCTATTTTCAATGTGTGGTGAGTTTGATGACTTTCCTCTCATTAAATGAAGAACGTCCAAACGTTTCACTGCTATTATCCGACGACGGTCACCCACAAGCGTTCAGGAATGTCTGGAGAATTGACCGCAGAACTAAAAACGTCGGCTTCAGTTCGTTCCACGTTTTCAGGAGATGACATCACTGAACCTCGGGCTCAGAAGCGGCGCCGTCCAGAAGATAAAAGCATAACGATGAGTTACGACGTGTCCCTGTCCTCTCATCCATGAACCGGTCCCCGATAAATCACGGCGGGGAAACTCAGAGATAAATGCATTTGGGATATTAATGTGCGTCATCATCCGTCAGAAAACGCCATACGAACACAATAAGAGTGCACACAGATTCACACGCGTTTGTTTCATGGTTATAGATATTTAGTGTGAGAAACTGACGTGAAAAAGAGTTCGAGCGACGGAGAGAGAAAACCAGAGTTCAGTTTCATTGGCCGACGGCTCCTCCAATCAGGCGCTTGACTGCTTCTGACTGACAGCTCTGCGGGAGGTCAACGAGAGGTCGGAACGGGTTGTGGGCGGGGCTTTTTGCACTCGATAAAACCATTGTTTTTTTCGTTTTCCTTCTAAACGGAGGGTCGCCAATCCATCCCACGCTGGAAATCCACACCCGCATCCCATACTACAAATAAAGTATAGATGGAGTAGAGTCGAGGAACGACAGCAGGCAGGAGAGAGAGAGAGAGAGAGAGAGAGAGAGAGAGGTGCCGGGTCTTTCTCCAGAAATGTGGCGTCTCACAGCGTCTCTGTAGGAAAGCCATCCGTTCAGCTGGAGTAGATCTGGGTGCCGATGACACGCATGATTTCCTTCTGTATCTTGGGCTCCTGTGTGTTAATGTTCGCATCTCCCACCTGACCGTCCTCATACCTGAGACACACACACACACACGAGACGTCACACATAGCACTCATATTTCATATGTGTTCTTCATCAAAATGAACAAATCTTTTTATGAGTCATTTGGTTCATTCAACGAACGAAACAGACAAATTGACTCGGAAAATGATTCGTTCATTTTGATGAATGAGTTCGAACAGGAGAGTCACATAGAACAGAGCAAGGCGATCATTTTAGCTTATAAAACGTAAACTTTCCTATTTATTTTTGAAATGGCCGCTCGTTTCGCTTGATAAGACCCTTATTCATCGTCTGGTGTCGTTTAAAGCCCTTTGAAGCTGCACTGAAACTGTCTTTTGGACCTTGAACCGTTTGGACCCCATTGAAGTCCATTATATGGAGAAAATCCTCCATATGGACATCTTGGATGACATGGGGGTGAGTAAATTATCAGCAAAAGTTTTTTTTAAAAGTGAACTACTCCTTTAACTGCAAACTTGAATCTAACTGAGATTTTGTGTTTTCCTTAACGTTTTATTATTTATTTAATTAATTTTATATTTTATGTGTGTGTAGTTGTGTTTGGTCCTATCCTGTGATTGAGATGTATTTGTCTGTAAAATAAAATTAAAATACTACAATAAATATAACATATATATTTCATCCAAAAATGATGATACAGGTGAAACTCGACAAATGAGAATATGGTGCAAAAGTTCAACTTAAAAGCTGAAACTAATATATTGTATAGACTCATTACATGCAAAGTGAGATATTTCAAGCCTTTATTTATTATAATTTTGATGAGTTCATGAAAACCCAAAATCATAAATCAAAATTATAACAAATAAAGGCTTGAAATATCTCACTTTGCATGTAATGAGTCTATATAATATATTAGTTTTACCTTTTAAGTTTTGCACCAAATTCTAATTTGTCGAGTTTCACCTGTAGAATTTTGTGGTTTAGTTCTTTTTATTATTGTGCAATGTTTGTTAATGTGAAATAGCACAAATGTGCAATATATTTACATCTGCAATATAATCAAACTACCTGTGTACAGGGTCAGAATTTCCGTGCACTTTTCCCTCTTGCAAATATCTATAATATGAGTACATACATTATTATTGTCTGTGCTTTGTATACTTCTTTATATATTCTACAGATTACAAACTTTTATGTTAGATGATTAGACAAATCTATTTGACAGCACTACTTTATAAATATTTAATTTTTGATTTTTTCATGCAGTCTTGTTTTCTCGTGATCTCAAATTTTTTTTGTGATCATGGCAAAAGACAAATTGATTTCTTGTGATATTGACATCATAAATCACTACATAATAAAAACACCATAAAAGAGGAAAAAAAGTACAATAAAATAATTCTGTACAGTTTTTCCCCTTGCAAATATCTATAGTAATATTTGCCTGTGCTTTGTGTGTGTATATATATATATATACACACATTCTATTTCCTTTATATAATTTTTATTTTTGACCTAAGAGGCCATGCATTATTTTTTCTTTCTTGTTTTCTCATGATCTTGAATTAATTTTACAGTGAACTCCATTTAAGTTGATTTCCCGTGATATTGACAACAAAGCTCAACTTTTTTTGTTTTGTTGAATCAAGATCATGAGAAATGTGTTTCATGTCAAGATCCCACGGAAACGAGAAAAAGACCAACATGCATGGCCCCTCAGGGCTTCCGTAGACATCATATATCCTCAGACACTCACACGAAGAAGAAGCGCGTGCAGACGTGATCCGACACCGGACACACCCAGATGTTCCCGTGTTTCTGCAGGTCTTTCGATGTGATCACTGCGGCAGAGAAACAGATGTTCATCCACAACTAAAACTATTACAAAAACAGTTCTGTTCATTGATATACAGCTGAAATACAATAAATTACCAATATTAGTTGGAAATTAAACTGACATAGGCTTAAAACTATTACTGGCAATAAATCAAAATTAAAAATAAAACTCTTAAAAAATAAAAATAAATTAAACCTAAATAGCAATATTAAAAAAACAACAACAGAAAAATAGCACATAATGAAATTAACTTCACAAAAATCTATAAAAAATAAAAGCTAAAATAACTCTTTTCATGTGTGAATTTTGGTTGAGATGCATTTTTTTCTTTCTCTGACCAAAATATATCAAACAAACCCTCACATGATGTTTCTGTTTTACCTGTGTTAGATCTAACGCGCATGACAACCGATTTTTTACAAATTCACATGGAGACGATAACAGTGTGATTTAAAAAAACCTGCACTTTGAAACCTGTTTTTAAAAGTTTGTATGCAATAGTTGTGTAAATGAACGGTCAAAAGAGTAAAAAGTTTTCTCTTTTAGTTGAAAACGGTGTCGTGTAAACGCCCCTTACTCTGTGTATATATGCAGGGGAAACTGGAAAAATGAGAATATGGTGCAAAAGTTCAGTAATTCAACTTAAAAGCTGAAACTAATATATTATATAGACTCATTACATGCAAAGTGAGATATTTCAAGCCTTTATTTGTTATAATTGTGATGATTATGGCTTACAGCTTAATTCTGAATTTTAGGTTATTCATAAGTTTTCACATTTTGTCCAGTTTCCTTCATTCTCAGTGGGTTTAGTTGGTTGTGTTTGTTAATCTGGCGTATGATGTGAATAAACGTGGCTGTGACACACACGCAGGTATTTTACCTTCACAGAGAGCGATGCAGTTTAAATTCCTGCTCTGGAGGAAACGCGACTGTATCGGCCGACTCTGTAGAAAGACAAACAACACACACGTTTATATCTCTGACGGGACCATGAGCACAGAGTTTAAACAGGCGAGACGTCGTGTGTGTGTGTGTGTAGACGTCACTGTCGTACCTGTGGCATTGTGTTCATTCGGTTATATCGCAGGACTAGTTCATCTTTGGTGGGCATGCGATGCTGTCCCTTCCCCATTCCTAAAACACACACACACACACACACACGAGACTACATTTAATCTCCTGCACATCCCTGTAATGATGCATCCATAACAGAACCGGCCCGTTAACATCAAGATAACCGACAGTCGTTACGTTTTTCTGTTTCCATTTCTAATCTTATTTTAGTTTTTCTTTGAGAGATTTTGTCTTGGATCTTCTACGATAGAAGCGTGTCGAGAACAGCCCAGCCGACACACATCTACAGCGGGTTTGGGTCGTACCTGAATATCCAAAGGAAATACTGGATATGGGGCTCAGATAGATGCCCTTTCCGTACGCTGCTCCATGCAGCTTTGATGAAAGAGAAGAACAGGAGGAGAGAGTTGGTGTTGTTTTATTGCAGAGCACCAAGAAGAACAACAAACAGAGCAAACGCACAACTCTGACATGATCACACATGAATGAGGTGATGGAGTCAATGACACCGGCCAATCACAGCCAAGAATGAAAAGAAAAGCATCATGGGAAATGGAGTAAAGCGTGAGGAATGAGTGATGCCCAGGAAGAAGATGAATGATGATGATGGATTCCAGTGATACATGAACATGAGTTATGAACGAGAGTTTACAGCTGTAAGACTGAATGAAATTACGGACGTCCTTCAAGGAGGAAAATAAGACAGAAGACATGGAGATGATCAACATGAGGAAGGACAGGTTTGTTGATTTGTTGAGGACTTTGTTGTTAAACACAAACCCCTTAGAAACCTCATTAAACGCCACATTCACACTGATCTCAAAGTCTTCAGTGAAACGTGAAGAAAAAACACACACGCATTCCTCTTCATTCATGTATAATACTTACAAGTGATACTCGAAAAATGAGAAAATGGTGCAAAAGTTCATTTATCTCAGTAATTCAACTTAAAAGGTGAAACTAATATATTATATAGACTCATTACATGCAAAGTGAGATATTTCAAGCTCAAGTTTGGGGTTTTCATAAGCTGTAAGCCATATTATAACAAATAAAGGCTTGAAATATCTCACTTTGCTTGTAATGAGTCTATATAATATATTAGTTTTACCTTTTAAGTTGAAATACTGGAATAAATGAACTCTTTCACAATATTCAAATTTTTCGAGTTTCACCTGTATATAATGTTGTGTAGCGCTCAATCTGACCTGTCATTTCTAAAAGTTCACACAATTATACACTAAATTAGATTAAAAATGCAAAATAACAAATTATTCACAGAATGGGGAAAAAAATGTATTCTTTCTTGGTATTTTTGTCTTGTTTTCCAGTACAAAGTGTTTCCTGAATCATGATGCAGATGCGTCTTGTTTTATGAAAAACGGATCAAATGTAACTGACTTCTTGCTTAAAATAAGGAAATACAAACGAACTGTGATAAGTACACTGCAAAAAAAATGCTTTTTACTTAGTATTTTTGTTTTGTTTCCAGTCTAAATATCTAAACATTCTTAAATCAAGAAGCATTTACTAGGTACGTAAAATGACATAATAAATTATATCTTGTTTTCTGCTGATAATAATAATAATTTAAAAAAATTAAATGAGTTTTTGCTTAGAATAAGCTTCATTTTCTGCCAATGGGGTGAGAAAAATCATAATTTCTTGTCATTTTACTTCTCTCGCTACTTGATTTAAGAATTTTTAGATACTTTGACTGGAAATGAGACAAAAATACTACAGTAAGTAATAAAAGCATTTCTTGCTGTATATTTAACTAATTTTTGGACCCCATTGGCAGATATCTTTATTGTTTTAAACCTAGTTTTTTTTACTGATATGGACGTATGTGTCTGAATTAAAGTTTCAAGTTAAGTTGATCAGGGTCTCAGAAAACAAGACTCAAGGCCATTTTGCTTCTCAAGTGTAAATGTGTCTTGATTTATAAAGTTTAGATGTTTGTCCTGGTGTCACTTACTACTGTTTAAGACAATGTGGCAGATTAATGTTTCAAATGTTAATGTTAAACACTCACTCACTCACTCAAATGTGGCTGATGACGGGGACAGGCTGAGAACATGAACTGGAGATGAGTCTGAGATCAGCTGACTGATGTAATTTACATACCTGCAGTTTAGTATAAGAGGCATTGACCAATCCGTTTCTCAGAACCGAATGCCAGTTCTCAATATGGGAACCACTAGAGAGAGAGAAATATAGCAGTAAGTGAATGTTACGATGCTCAATATTAATTTGGAGGCGAATGATAATAAAACGTTATAAAAAATACCACAATATCACAGACCAGATAATGCCAACTTACGGTACAAGCAACCCCTTGCAAATGTCCTAGTATCACAGTTGTGAGTTTTGCACCACTAACATTTCAGAAAATGTCAATTTAGTTTTAGAAATGTGACAAAAAATTCTGATGATCTGTACATTATGATGGTTTGTTAAATCTGGCACAAGCGTATTATTTATAAACCGCCGTCAGCAGCCTGAAAGAGTTACGCTAGTCCTTTGTTGGCTGTTTTTGGAAGACTTTTATAAAAGTGGAAATGTGTCGAGCAGAATAACTCAAAAGCACAGAAATCACTGAAGCATTGTCCTGGCGTTTCTAAATTTAGCCCACCTGGATTGCAATCAAAGTTAAATAAAGTCTGCACCCAAAATAAACCTGGTGTTATTTTTAATCCTCCTGATGTTATTTTGCCGCTGGTCTGTGTTTGTGCTCTGAATAGTACAACCAATTTAAATTAATAGGGAATACAAACTCATAAATAAGACACATTTTGTTCTTAACCTACAACCAATGAACTAGACGACTTTACTTGTTGAATCCAATCAAATAAGAGAATAAAACTAATCCATTTAATGTGTTTAAAACTAATTTTCATGCTGTTCACTTTATGTTGGAAAAGAAGTCTCTCTCAATAGAGATTTATTAATCATAACTATTCATGCAAAATGCCATTGTTTTTCTAATTCTAGTTGTAATGATTAGAAAAAAGGTTGTTGCTTTTAAAAAAGTTACATTACATCAAATTTAAAACCACATTAAATGAGAATTAAAGGTGCAATGTGTAATATTTCTGAGTATTTATTAACAGAAATGCAATGTGTTCAGTCGTGTATAAAGACCTTACTTAATAAACTTAGTAATGTTTTTATTACCTCAGAATGAGACATTTATATCTACACAACCGCGGGCATCAACTTCTATGAAGGTCGACACATTGTGACATCATGTTTCTACCGTAGCCGGCTGTAAGCTAGCCATAGACACCGCGAGTCGTGACTTTTCCCTTGTCAGTGGTGTAAAATATGTAGTTGGACTGTTTCATGTAACTTCGTTCTTCTCGCTCGCTGTGTTATGACTTTGACAATCAGCTGACCGTGAAACAGTAACGTTACAGGAGTCACCAACCCGCCGATCGCGGTCGACAAGTCTCGAAATGAACCGAGTCCGACTGAAACTGAAGTTGTGCGTGTGATGGTGGGCGCGGGACTCACTGGAAGGCGAAGGTGCTGCCGTAGAGCTTCTTAGCGGTGCGAAACCGCGCTTCCTTCGCCGGCGGACTGCTCAACAGCAGGAACTGGTGCGACGTGTGCATGAACTTCAGCTGCTGTACACAAACACGAATGCAGATGAGCAAACACAAGCTTTTCAATGCAAGAAGCTGTTTATAAGTGTTCATCTCACCCTGCTGAGTGGCAGCTTCACAATATGAGAGCGGTTACTGGATATAATCCTGCAGAGACACACAGCGAACACAATAAACACACTTCCTGTCGTATAATCCCTGTAAAAAATGTAAAAAAAATGAACTCACCACTGCAGTAGCGGATGAGCCAGAGGATCCAGCTTATCCATCTGCTTCTTAATCTCCAGATATGAGCCCTACATCACACACACAAGTGCAGTTACAGCCAAACAGCCTCCGATCACTCGTTTACCAGGATCACACATGGACACTCGGCAAATTAGAATATCCTGCAAAAGTTATTCAACTTAACCCTCGGGTGCTCTTCGTTTCGGAGTCACACTTGTTATCTTCCCGGTCAAAAGTGACCGGACACCTAAAAATGAAACTTTCTCCATCCCAGTAAAACCAATGCAATTTATTTTTGTTCTATAATATTTATTCTTTTTAATTTAGTATTTTGAGACAATTTCATTGAATTTATTAATATTTATGCAATATTTATGGTTTATTTTTGCCATGGAAATATCCATATTTTTTTTTCTATATATAAATTATTTTTTTCAAAAAAATATTAACGCAGTATTTTAGTTTAATATAGAGTCTAGGCCTTCAGAAAAAATTTTTTTTTGAAGAAAATTAGCACCATCTGGTTACAGTATAGAGAAAAGGCGTAGAATCATGGGGTAACCACTAGATGGCATGTACAGCTCTCTATGGAGAGGCATGTGAATTCCCCAGATGTTTATTAACACTTTTTTTTTTGTTGCTGGTGGATTTGAATATATAGTTGAAACAATCTCAAAAACTATTTCTTATAAAAAAAAATTGACAAAAAACAAAAATTCACAATTTTTTTTTACATTTTTTTTTACAATTTCCCAATCATTTCCTATGGGGGTCATTTTTGACCAAAGACCACAAGTGTGACTATTTTTTTAAGACCACTTAGCATGCTCAGATCATGACCTCAATTTTTTATTGTGTTCACATACCCAATGCCATAAAATTCACCAAGTTTCGTAAAATTCTGATGAAGCCGTGATTTTTTTAAATTTCAAAACAGAAAATTTTTCGGTCAGAAATGACCGAAGAGCACCAGAGGGTTAAAAGGTGAAACTAATATATTATATAGTATCATTACATAACTTAAAATATCTCACTTTGCATGTAATGAGTCTATTTTAAGTTGAATTATTGAAATAAATTAACTTTTACACGATATTCTAATTTTTGGAGTTTCGCGTGTATATATGTATATGTATATATATTATGTTGTGGTAAAGATTTATTTGCAGAGATTTAAGCAGAAATATTATTAAACGTATCTGTTCAACTTTATTTCTGCCGCCGTACCTGCGTCATCTCACGAATAGACATCACACTGTCTAAAGCTTTCTGCAGACGCTCATAATTCTTCTTCTGTTCGGCACAGGAGCAGCACAATAATCACACACACACACACACACACACGCACACAGAGACGCACACACAAGAAAGGAGAGATTTGATGCTGGTTAAACTTGAAGTAAAGTTATTTAATAATTTAAATGCAAACGATTTTCGTCTTATTTTCTATTTTGTCATTTGCATTTTTGAATAAAGCTAGATTTACTTAAGAGGCGAGATATCTTCAGATATTAAAAATGCATTAAAACTAAGAGAGACAAAAAAAAACTGTCCATGGGGTCAGATATTTGTCATGTTCTCTTGAGTATAAACCAATTTTAATCATTTTTATCGGAAAACAAGACTCGATCTCTGACTCTTTTGTACTGAAAAAGACAAAAACAAAATGCAAAATAAGACATCAGTACATTAACAGTACATCAGCTCGATTATGATGCTTTCAGCCCTGTTGCACTGCACACTAAAGGCTAAAAACAACAACAGTGTTTACAATAACTTGTGAACATTGATGCATTTACTAACATGAACAATACATTGTTCCCGAATGAACAGCAGCTCATGTGAGTGTAAGTCGAGACGGTCACCTTGGGGTTGAAGGCGAGTGTTTTGGGGTCGTTGGGGTCGACCACGGATGGGTACGGCTCGAAGATGATGCTTTTACGGGGCGACTCGAGGGCGGCTCGACACATGGCCACCAGCAGGTCCACCACCTGAACACCAACAGCTCACGTTAGCGGAGCAATGGGTCGCAGATGATCAGATCGGGCCTCACGATTCTCGGATTAACTGCTAAATTTGACCATCATAGAGTGTAAGTTTACCATTTGGACGTTGTCTTGACTATTTACACATTTAAACTATTGTAAATGCGGAAGAAGAGGCGAAAATCGGGACTTGCACGCCATCCGCACATGGAGGGAGAGAGAGAGAGAGAGATAGAAAGAGAGAGATGGTGTGTGTTGACCTTAGTGTGTTTCCCTACTGTCCACCATATGTGTGTGTGTGTGTGTGTAAATGTTAAAACATGTGGTATCAACTATTCTTATTTGTTACAATGTTAATTTGTACATTTAAATTTAAGTTATGATATAATATTTTATTATTTTGATGTCTTTATAATTATTCTATGTGTTCCAAGCTTTGGCCATATTGTAATATGTACAGTCATGCCAATAGAGCAATTTTGAATTGAGCAAAATTGATTGAATTGAATTCGCGTTTTCTTGCCCTTGAACAGGCACCCACACACAATTATGTCTAAAGGCCCGTCTCGGCAAGTGTTCTCTCGCTTCGGTCATGAATGAACAGTTCAGAGAAAGAAAGCGGATGTTTGTCAGTTTATTCGGTCTTAAAGTGACAGTAGCCTAATATTCCTGCTGTCGTCTGACATTAATGTTAATAAAACAACTGAATACAGCTTTAACAAAGAGGAACATGTTCAATTCTACAGTGAACAAACTGTGTTATTTTACATTTAGGCCTAATTATTAAATTCTGTACCTGAAAACTACAGTTAGACTTTGTAACTTTGGTATTTATCCTTCCTCTCTGCTTATAATCTGTGTATTTGTTCTTATTTTGTTACTGACTGTTCACTTGTCTGTAATGTTTGAACTTTATCGTCTAGTAGTTTTTGCTGTGGTCTCGAAGAACTTCAAGCGAGCTTCAAGCAATAAATGAAAAGCAAAGGTTTTTTTTTTGTTGTTTTTTTGCTGATCTGATCCGAGACTCAAAAAAAATGTAAATTAGCCGAACCGTGAGTTTTGTGATCCGTTGCACCACTATTCAATATCATTTAGAGAAATGAACCCAGAATGCACCTCAGCGCCAGTGGCCACCTCCTCCGCCGCTCCAGACATCACACCCAGTGTGTAGAAGGAGAACACACACAGCTCTCGCGTGCACACCGCGGGCTGGCGGGGAAAACAACCAATCATGAGCCACACTGCATAAACACACTACAATTTTGCTTCTCAAGTAAATGCATCTTGATTTCCGGTGCACTTCATGTGACGGTCAAACATTTTATTTCAATTAAATGAATGTACTATATTTTAGTTATATAGTGCAAATGTTATTTTGCATTTTTAGGGGATTTTATTGCACCAAATTATATTTACGTTGTATTTATAATCCATTTATTCACTTTTTGAGCATTGACCTGGAAATATAATATCCAACTTGAACTGTCGTAAATCGAGACATCAGAAAATAATCGACACAAACATTGAGAAGGAACTCCAAATCAGAAACCCTAAAGGAGAAAAAGAAATTTATCACCAATTTATCAACATGATCCGTCACACCTGATCAAATACGACTCATTAACCCAAACATCCAATAAACGGAGAGGAAAAATATACAAAATAGCCAGCCATTTATGAAAATAAAGTAAACAGAAAAATACAAAATTGTGACCAACATAACAGAAAAAAAACAGAGAATCAACACAAATGTATAGACCATTTTGCAAGATGTAAACAACAACACTGGTCCAGAAGTACTTCCTGTTTCAGTTTTTTAACACTACATAAAAGCTGGGATAAAATACAACCAACAGAACATATAAAACTGAATCAAAAATCTTTAAGATGTTTTCTTTACATGTGAAATAAAGAAAACAGTTACAAACTGAAACAGGAAGTGTTTCTGGACCAGTGCTGTTTACATCTTGCGAAATGGTCTATACAGAAAAGAATTTAAATCTAATAAAATTATCTGAAAATAATATAAATCTATACAGAAAATAATTACACATAGGGATTTTTTTTGTATAGATTGATAAATAATTTTCAGTATAGATTTTAATTATTTTTTTAAACAATTTTAGTGGATTTCAATTCTTTTCTGTATACATTTTTGTTGATTCTCTGTTTTCTTCTGTTATGTTAGTCACAATTTTGTATTTTTCTGTTTACTTTATTTTCATATATGAAAATGGCTATTTTGTGTATTTTTTCTCCCCATTTATTGGATGATTGAGTTAATGAGTCATATAATGAGTCATTTTTATGCCTGACTGAGACCTTTTGTTTATTCTGAAATGTTTGTAGGAAAACAGGACTGAGTAAAGTAAACACTGATCATTCTTGCAGTGTGATTCACCTTCAGCATGGACCCGTTCTGAAAGACGTGCTGCTCGTCACACACCACGCAGTATTCGTTCAGGGTGGGGATCCGCTGCTCAGAGTATTTCATTATCTTACAGAGAAAAGAGAGGACACAATCAGAAGAGGAGGCGCTGAGCGGATGCCATCCACCGTCAGAGGAGAAATCGTGAGTGTGTTGCGTAATATGGCTCGGTAATGAGCCAAAAATATAAACTGAAACTGCATTACGACACATGCATTTTTATTCTGCTGCGTTGTTGAATTGTGTTAATCCAAAACAGCTAATTTCTTGTTAATTATCATTCCAATTCTAGATGCTGATGATACATAAAACACACAGTACCACAGTTCAACAGATCTGAGTCGGTAAGATTCGTTAAGAAATGTCACCAAAGCTACATTAATACAGGTGAAACTGGAAAAAATGTAACATTGTGCAAAAGTTTAGTAATTCAACTTAAAAAAAGATGAAACTAAAGGTAATACATCCGTGATGAATAAAAATAAAAAATCAAAAATCCTCCCGAGCCCAAACAGCAATGATGCGAACCGTCTGTCTCACACAAGCACATTTGAATGAATGTGAATGTGTATTAAATGTAGCTGCGCTGTTATATAAAGCTATATCGTGAATGCTACTGAAACATGCTTTAGCCGTTAGCATTCTCTATAGCATGACCTCTTGAACCTTATTGCGGCGATAAATACAGTAGTTCATTAACAACATTACAGTTGCACGTCACTGACTCCACCAGGCTCCTTATGAACTCATAACTGCAGGTTTAAGCACAATACTTTATATGTGGCAAACAGAGATTTAAAAGGATAGTTCACCCAATAATGAATCATGATGATGGATTATTTTCCATGTGTTTATCTGAACATCGTTGATGGCATGAGGGTGATTAAAAGGTCTCTTTAAAGGAGTAGTTGACTTTTTAAAAAACATTTGCTGATAATTTACTCACCCCCGTGTCATCCAAGATGTCCATGTCTTTCTTTCCTCAGTCGAAAAGAAATTAAGGTTTTTGATGAAAACATTCCAGGATTTTTCTCCATATAATGGACTTCAATGGGGTCCAAACGCTTCAAGGTCCAAAAGACAGTTAATAACAGTTTCAGATGCAGCTTTAAACGACACCAGACGATGAATAAGGGTCTTATCATGCGAAACGATCGCTTATTTCAAAACTTATTCCAAAAATGTAACTTTTCTAAGGACAAATGCTAGCCTTGCTCTATTCTGTGAGGCGCGTTTGCAACGTCACGTAATACGCAATTATGTTCAAAAGGTCACGGGCGACGTAGCCGGAAGTACAGAGTCAAAATTGTCCGACATCGTTGTTTTATCTTTTAATTCCTTTTTTTGTAAACGGCGTTTGAGTTAGTTTGCACGTTCAACCTATGCGTTCAACTTGTAAACACTGACTCTGTACTTCCGACTACGTCGCCCGTGACCTTTTGAACGTAATTACGTATGCAAAATGATGCATCTGAAACTGTTATTAACTGTCGTTTGGACCTTGAACCGTTTGGTCCCCATTGAAGTCCATTATATGGAGAAAATCCTGGAATGTTTTCATCAAAAACCTTAATTTCTTTTCGACTGAAGAAAGAAAGACATGGACATCTCGGATGACACGGGGGCGAGTAAATTATCAGCAAAAGTTTCTACTCCTTTAAGAGAGGATTTTAAGAATGAAAACCTGGAAATGTCTTGAGATGTTCACACATGTATAAATGACTCTTCAATAATAATGCACATTCAAGTTGCATTGCTATGGAAGCTTGTTTCCGCCACAGAATGAAAAATAATAATAAAAGCTAGGCTATAATTAAAGGTAATTGTGACTTTTATCTTACAGTTCTGACTTTATTTCTCAGAATTGCGTGAAATAAAGTCGCAATTGCGTGTTATAATGTCAGAATTATGAGATATAAACTTATTTAAAATATATGAAGAGTTCAGATGCAAAAGCCTCTAAATGCCATTTGAAATTTTCTTCTAGAATGATCATTTTTATCAAGCTTGTATATTTAAGTTCAGTGATTTCACTTAAATGGCAATGATTACATATTAATTGTTATTTAAGTGAAATTACTGAACTTAAATATACAAGTTTGATAAAAATCATCATTAAAGAAGAACATTTCAAATGGCACTTAGAGGCTTTTGCATCTGAACTCTTCATTTGCTTTTCAGATTTTTCCTCTCAAAATTGCATGTTTATATCGCGCAATTATGACTTTATAACACTTAATTCTGAATTTCGAGATGCGAACTCGCAATTGTGATATAAAAAGTCACAATTATCTTTTCAAATGTTTCGTTCTGTGGCGGAAACGAGCTTCCATACAGTGCAGACTGTTGCTTTACTCATTTTTTATTTCCCTAAGAAGCTGCACTCGACATGCATGCATGATTCGACGTACACCGAGCATGATGGGAAACGATGACGTCATGCGTGCCGGCTGGTGTGTGCGAGACGAGTACCTGCACGAGGAAGCCGTACTCCAGCGTTGGGATGTTCTTGCAGTGCCCGCCCGCCTGGGATGAGAAAAACAACTCAATCAGCTGGCGGGTGGTAATCTGCGCAGGGGCCCTGCCCGCCGGGACAGCCACAGTCTGATGGGTTAACGGAGACAAAGCATTATGGGAAAGGTGCCAGCCAGCCGTGTTAGGCGAGGGGGGTTTCGAAGGGCAAAGAGGCTGGGGGTTGTGATGGGAGACTGATCCTACGAGAGGAATCTGCAGCCATGTTTTATCTCTCACGTGGAGTCCCTAACGAGCCACTGAGGGGTCACGGGGTCACGGGTATGGAGAAGCGGGAAAGAGAGTGATTCGAAAGGAAAACGTGCAGTCGGGAAGACGAGATGCTGACCTGGCTGTTGGGAGGATAGCTGAACAACTCGCCCTTGGGGTTCTTCATGGTACAGGAGATGGAGCGGTTCATGAGCCGGGTGACTCTCAGCTCCGGCACGCTCAGTTTGCCTTTCAACACTGTGTCCTGGATCAGGGGGAAACTGGGAGACCTGGAGCCAAGATGGAGGCCACAGCCAGCGGATGAGTTCATGCTGCGCTCACGTCAGCTTGGAATTACCTCAAGTATGATTTCTGACTAGCCAAATGCACAATTCTGTTCGTAATGCTAATAACTAGCCAGTGAGACCTTCAAGAGCAAAGAATTGATCAAGCATTGATGTATTTTACTGTCATTGGTCCGTGTACATTTGTTTTTTTTTTAATTTAATATTGAAAGTATAAAAATGAGAAAACAGTTTTGTTTTTGAATCAAAAATAGATAAAATAAAAGTAAAATAATAAAATATAATAAAATAAAAAATATAAGATAAAATAAAAAAAAGATTTTTCGTTTTAATAAAACACAAGGCTTACATCATAAAACTCAGAAGAGTGGCTTATGTATTTTAAATATCTCTGTTATTCTCTGTTCTCAGATTAATAGGCCTATTATTATATACACAAGTCAAAGCATTATTCTTTCCTTTATGTAATGGTGTTTCAAAAACTCATTATATTGATTTATATCTTAAATTATATTCATATTATTTCTACCTGAGAATGAAAAACGAAAAATCAAGCTGAATACTCGTTTTTCTACTTTCAATATTGAATAATAAAAAAACGAATTAGCATCGGGACGGCAACGAACACACATTTATCCATTTTGTAAGTATGAACAGTGCTGGGAATATTATATTTTAGTTCATTACTGAATATGAATCACATGGCAAAACTGTATTTAGGCAATATAATTATGATTACTTTATTACTTTTAACCCTTAATTAGTTTATCACAGATAATTTGTTTATTGTAGTGATATAAAAATACACTGATGAAAAGGTAAACTTTTTAAAATAAAATAAAACAAAATAAAGCACAAATTGATTCAATATTTAATTTGTTATACTGTGTGGCCTCTGATTTGTGTAATTACAGATTAAAAAAAGAAAGAATTAGTGAGAACCGATACATTTTGATTAATTTACTGCCATTGTGTGAATATTAAGTAATCGTGTAATCAATGAAAATGTAACTGCAGTCTGATTAGTATTTTAAAATGTAATATAATTACAAGTTTATGATTATTAGAATCTGATTACATATAATAAGCAATGATTAATAAAAACTTGGTGAAACTCGAAAAATGAGTATATCGTGCAAAAGTTCATTTATTTCAGTAATTCACCCTAAAAGGTAAAACTAATATATTATATAGACTCATTACATGCAAAGTGAGATATTTCAAACCTTTATTTGTTATAATTGTGATAATAATGAGGTTTTCATAAGCTGCAAGCCATAATCATCACAATTATAATAAATAAAGGCTTGAAATATCTCACTTTGCATGTAATTTGCTGTATTATGGCAATCTCACCATGAAGTGAACGCAACATTAATGTATTTTATATGCGAGTATGTTACTGTACCGTGTTTAGCTGAGCATTGAAATAAACAAAAGTAAACATTTCAAGCGGCAAAACTTTCTTCATGAAAGGAGTTTTAGATTGTTTCGTAAATGATGTATATATATATATATATACCGCCAGTCACTGTTGAGCCCTATTTCAGCAGCATAAACCATGATCTGTTGTTTCAGATTGTTAGCGTACATGACGTGGGTTTTCACAGCAAACGTTGAGGACATACTTCGGTATCGGCGAGAAGATGCTCAATCCTGCACGAAATTTCTTGATGGTTCCTCCGGCTTTGAACCAGCTGTGGCGTTTCTCCTGCTGGGCTTTGAGGAACTCGTTACTGAGATGCTTCCACTGCTGAGACGTGAACGTGCTGAGGATCCTGGAAACATGAGGACAAGCTTCATGAACACAAACACATCTCTTTGGCCTAGCATACACATGATAAAACCAAACCAATCTCTGCTACCTTAAAGGAGTAGTTTTAAAAAACTTTTGCTGATAATTTACTCACCCTCATGTCATCCGAGATGTCCATGTCTTTCTTTCTTCAGTCGAAAAGAAATTAAGGTTTTTGATGAAAACATTCCAGGATTTTCTCCATATAATGGACTTCAATGGGGTCCAAACGGTTCAAGGTCCAAATGAGAGTTTCAGTGCAAACTGTTCAAAGGGCTTTAAACGACTCCAGACGATGAATAAGGGTCTTATCAATGACCCTCGAGTCATGACTCGAAAAAAGATTTGTTAATTTTGATGAACGATTTCGAACAGGAGAGTCACGAACGCGCATCACAGAACAGAGCAAGGTGAGCATTTGAGCTTATAAAACTTAAACTTTGTTATTTATTTATTAAATGGCCGCTCATTTCGCTTGATAAGACCCTTATTCATCGTCTGGTGTCGTTTAAAGCCCTTTGAAGCTGCACTGAAACTCTCATTTGGACCTTGAACCGTTTGGACCCCATTGAAGTCCATTATATGGAGAAAATCCTGGAATGTTTTCATCAAAAACCTTAATTTCTTTTCGACTAAAGAAAGAAAGACATGGACATCTTGGATGACACGGGGGCGAGTAAATTATCAGCAAGTTTTTTTTAAAAGTGAACTACTACTTTAAAATTATATGTTTATCTCTGTAAAGCTGCTTTGAAATAATCTACATTGATAAAAGCGCTATATAAATGAGGTTGACTTGACTCGATCTTCAAACATTACAGCTTCGGCTAAATCAGTCAGATCACTTCACTTCGCATAAAAGCCTCTTCCAAATGCATAATTGTAGGGATTAATTGCATCCAAAAAAATAGTTTGTGTTTACACAAAATATATGTGTGTACGGTGTATAATTATTCTGTATATATAAATACACACACATGCATGTATATACAATATATAAGAAATATTTGCATGTATATCTATTATGTAAACTATTATTTTGGATGCGATTAATCGTTTCATAGCTTACATTGCATCCTCATGAAATTATGGGAATATTGTGTTTAAACTTTACCTTATGTAAACACAATATTTCAATCAAATTTATGCAATTAAGCTCATAATCATAGCAACCATAATCATTTGCTTATAATCGCAATAAACACTTTAATCACATCTATTCTACTCTAAACAAAGTGTGCATGTGATATCGATGATGTTTTTTAATTATTGTTATTATTTTTTTCTTGTTGTATATTATTGTCCTGTGCTTGTTTTTATGTAAATGTTTCTAAAATCAATAAAAAAAAAATTGTGCATGTGCATTTTTGGGTGATGAAGAAACTGAAACGTTGCACAACATTAATATAAAGCAGTATAGCCAAGTGATGGTTAAAGATATTTTAATAGAGATATCTTAGTGGCGAACAAATCTATGAGCATCATTATGTGAATAATGGTGGTAAAAATAATCCCAATTCTTAGAGAATAGTCAGAATAATGCAGATTGCATGTAAACTTATTCTGATATTTATTCAAACGTAGTTATACTTGACTTACTTCTTTAGTTGAAGGCCCAAACTGAATCCTTCTTTATTAGACGGCTGAAACACCTCCACAGACGGCTCTGCGGGAGTTAAGTGAACATGTAAGAACCGTCTCAGACACACACACACACACAGAAGTGCACGTTTCTTACCTGGTCCATCCAGATACTGTGAAAGAGAGAAACGAAGGCGTAAGACGATGGGCTCCGTTCGGATCACCTTCCACGCGGTCGCCACCTCCTCCTACAAACACGCAAATCATTTTATTCCCATCACAAGATCTGTGTGTAAAGCCGAGTAGGTGGTGTGGGAAGTGTGTGTTCTCACATCCAAGAAGCTGATGTTGATTTGCAGGTCGATGTCCACATCGTCAATCGTGCCGTACTCCCTGTGGGAAGAGATACACGCTAGTCAAGCAACGGATCACGAAACTCACGGATCATTAATACGGTTTATCATTTTTAAAATCAGCAAAACAATAATTATATATATATTATTAGAGACAAGTGAACAGTGTAATAAAATTATAACAAATACACAAATTATAAGCAGAGAGGAATACTAAATAAGAAAGTCTAACTGTAGTTTTCAGGTACAGAATTTAATAATTAGGCCTAAATGTAAAATAACTCTGTTTGTTCACTGTAGAATTACACATGTTCCTCTTTGTTAAAGCGTTTGAATGTGTAAATTGGCAACACAAAACACGTCCAAATGATAAACTTACACTCTATGATGGTCAAATTTAGCAGTCACTGAACCGAATCTATTCAGAATGAAAGTGAATCAGGTGTGAATGCTCAGATGTGAATCAGGGTGAGTTCTTCTTACCTGACGGACACAGCGCCGTCCGTGTAAATGTCTTTCACAGCCTCGATGTCTGCGTCCAGCTGCGGGTGGCGGTACAGGTCCGCGGCACAGCTCCCCTACAGGTGCACACATCTGAATCTGTACTTATGACTTTATAACACGCAATTATGACTTTAAAACACGCAATTATGACTTTATAACTCACAGTTATGACTTTATATCTCAAAATTATGACTTTATAACTCAGAATTATGACTTTATAACTGACAATTATGACTTTATATCTCACAATTCTGACTTTATATCTCACAATTATGACTTTATATCTCAAAATTATGACTTTATATCTCACAATTATGACTTTATATCTCACAATTATGACTTTATATCTCACAATTATGACTTTTTATCTCACAATTCTGACTTTATATCTCACAATTATGACTTTATATCTCAAAATTATGACTTTATATCTCACAATTATGACTTTATATCTCACAATTATGACTTTATATCTCACAATTATGACTTTATATCTCACAATTATGACTTTATAGCTCACAATTATGACTTTTAATCTCAAAATGATGACTTTATATCTCACAATTATGACTTTATAGCTCACAATTCTGACTTTATAGCTCACAATTCTGACTTTATATCACGCAATTCTGACTTTATAACACACAATTCTGACTTTATAACACACAATTCTGACTTTATATCTCACAATTATGAATTTATAACACGCAAGTCTGACTTTATCTCACAATTCTGACTTTATATCTCAAAATTATGACTTTATATCACGCAATTCTCACTTTATATCTCACAATCATGACTTTATAACACGCAATTCTAACTTTATATCTCACAATTATGACTTTATATCTCACAATTATGAATTTATAGTTCACAATCATGACTTTATAACATGCAATTATGACTTTATATCTCACAATTCTGACTTTATATCACACAATTATGACTTTATAACTCACAATTATGACTATATCTTACAATTCTGACTTTATATCTCACAATTCTGACTTTATATCTCAAAATTATGACTTTATATCTCACAATTATGAATTTATAGTTCACAATCATGACTTTATAACACACAATTATGACTTTATAACTCACAATTATGACTATATCTGACAATTCTGACTTTATATCTCACAATTCTGACTTTATATCACACAATTATGACTTTATAACTCACAATTATGACTATATCTTACAATTCTGACTTTATATCTCACAATTCTGACTTTATATCTCAAAATTATGACTTTATATCTCACAATTATGAATTTATAGTTCACAATCATGACTTTATAACACACAATTATGACTTTATAACTCACAATTATGACTATATCTGACAATTCTGACTTTACATCTCACAATTCTGACTTTATAACACGCAATTCTAACTTTATATCTCACAATTCTGACTTTATATCTCAAAATTATGACTTTATATCTCACAATTATGAATTTATAGTTCACAATCATGACTTTATAACACACAATTCTAACTTTATATCTCACAATTATGACTTTATATCTCACAATTATGACTTTATATCACACAATTATGACTTTATAACTGAAAATTATGAGGTTTTTAAAAGAAGTCTCTTCTGCTCACCAATGCTGCATTTATTTGATTAAATTTTTTTAAAAAAACTAATATTGTGAAATATTTTTGCAACTTAAATTATCTGTTTTCTATGTGAATATACAGTAAAATGCAATTTATTCCTGTGATCAAAGCTGTATTTCAGTGTCACTTCATCCTTCAGAAATCACTCTAATATGATGATCTGATGCTCAAGAAACATTTGTTTATTATTAACGTTGAAAACTGGTATTTACTAGCCTGGCCACGAAACGTGGTCTGGAAACTACATGTTAAATTTCTCGTATTTGAGGCGTGGTTTATGAATGCCCAGAGCCGTGTTATAGGGTGTTACGAATGTCTATCAAATGCGCCTGTGCTCCCTCCCCATTCTGTGATTGGTTCCGTATTTCAGGGGAAAATTTGGTTCATGGTATCCAGACTGCCTAGCAGTGCGAATAAAATCGTGCTGCATCAAGGCAAAAAGGGGAAACCCAGGCTAGGTGTTTACATTTTTATTTCAGGATTCTTTGATGAATAGAAAGCTCAAAAGAACAGCATTTCTCTGTAATAGGAAACATTTGAACCGCAGTGTATTTGCTTATCATTTATTGAGATGCTCATTAAAACCCAGTTGGAAATATTTATAATTTATTATTTTTCACATGAAGATAAATCCAATCCAATCCAACCTTATTTGTTAGACAACCAAAGTTGGCCAAAGTGCCGTACAGAAAAAATAATCACATAAGCCACTAAAGACAAGACCTTTCCTGCCTTATGATAAAGCATTAAATTAGTCACATATAATAAAGACAAGAGAACAGAATGGTAAGGAGAATGTGTTTTACCTGAATGCCGTACAGGAACTGCTCCGGTTCATTCTCTCCGTCCGATTCTTCATCCGTCCAGCACTGGGTTTTAATATCCTGAAAACACACACGGCCATTTTAGCATTATTATATAGTATTATAGTATTTTGAATTAGCTTTTATTTTTATATATCTGTTTAAATTTTAGTTGTAAAATGCACAAGAATCTGTGATTTGTTCATTCTCTCTAATCTTTATTTAACTGACAAAGGTACAAAGAAAGGATTCTCGACGTTTTTTTTTTTAAAATATTTTGTAAACATTAACAAATTTTGATTTTGAATAAAATAGATATTATTATTATTACTAAATGGATAAAATAGAAAGAAACTCAAAACAATAATACATCCAAATCAATACACAGAAATGATTTAACTTATAAATGTCAATGCGGTTCTTTGCCACTGTTGCCTTTGGCTTGCTCAGTTGGGGATATTCAAATTAAATGACCCATCATACCATTGACCAGCTCTTAATAAACAAACACTGTTAAGTTGTTTTGATTGACTCTGTGAAGCAGCTTTGATAGAATCTGTATTGTAAAAAGCGCTGTATAAATATATTTGACTTGCCTTGACTTGATAATTGTGAGATATAAAGTAAGAATTGTCAGAATTGCGTGTTATAAAGTCATAATTGTGAAATATAAAGTCAGAATTGCCTTTGACTTAATAACACACAATTCTGACTTTATATCTGCAATTGTGAGATAAAAAGTCTCAATTATCTTTTTAAATGTTTTGACTTCCGTAGTTGATTGACTAGCAGGTGTAGCAGAGAAACACAGGCCGTGTGTGACGGATGGTGTAATGAAGCGCAAATACTCACCATTGGCTCCGGTGTTCACAGACACGTTTCCGACAGGACGAAGCTTTTCTGATCCATTTCAGCACGAACGGCAAAACAACAGGTGGAAAGATGAGCTGCTCACTTCCTGCGAGGGGGAAATAAACACGACACTTTAATAACCACAGTCACCAGAAGCTTGTTTCCGACACAGAATAAAACATTTTAAAAGATAATTGCAACTTTTTAACTCACAATTGCGAGTTTACATCTCAGAATTGTGTGTTATAAAGTCAGAATTGCTATAATTCTAAATATTTCTTTATATATCTCGCATCTGACATCATTTCTTAGAATTGTGAGATATAAACTTGCAATTGCGAGTTATAAAGTCCAATTGTACGTAAAAACTGACAAAAATAGTTTCTGACAATTCTGACTTTACAACACGCAATTGCTACTTTATATCTAACAATTGTGAGATTAAAAAGTCAGAATTGTGACATAAAAAAACACAATTACCTTTTTTCTTTTTTTAATCCGTGGCGAAAACAAGCTTCCATAGATTTAGGCATCTCATAGGATTGAATATAATAAATGCTAAA
The DNA here is from genome assembly GCF_988280905.1 of Pimephales promelas. Lineage (NCBI taxonomy): Eukaryota > Metazoa > Chordata > Actinopteri > Cypriniformes > Leuciscidae > Pimephales > Pimephales promelas. The sequence goes on along the minus strand of NC_142778.1, from coordinate 37,029,643 downwards.
GATCACAATGCAAAATATCTGTACTAATAATAAGCAAAGCTGCAGGCCAGGGTCAAGCATCACTGTCTTTTATTTCCACCTGCTAGACGATAAAACAGGTGAGAAACTCGCACAGACAGACCCTGAAGGTCATACCTGAGCCACACCGAATAAAACATGCTGTATATACATACTATGATCAATTACTAATCAATTTTAACTCAGCTAAATAATTGCACAAATAATCACCAGAAATGGCACGTAACACAGAATTAAACATGCAGTAGTAAGACTGTAAAACATAGCCTACTCTAGCAATCTAACGCTTTTTAGACAGTAACAAACATCATCCAGAGTAGCTAGTGCTAGCTAACGCATAGCAATGTAAACAACAACATGCTCATAATGCTAACTACTGCAACACCGCAGAAACCGCGACCCTTCGTACAGTCAAACATCAGCGACATTTCCCTCAAACGAAACAAATCTGGCGTCATATGTGTGTGTGTGTGTGTGTGTGTGTGTGTGTGTGTGTGTGTGTGTAGATGACAGCCTGAAGATACAGAAGCTGCGATCTCGTTCTCTCTGGTTTTACCTCAGCGAAGGAAGCCGTTCACAATAGCGCTGTTCTCCTCTCCTCCATCTCGCCACTGGGTATCCTAGCAACAACTCGTTCTGTCTGTGTCACGGATTCGTGTGTGTGTGTGTGTGTGTGTGTGTGTGAGAGAGAGAGAGAGAGAGAGAGAGAGAGAGAGAGAGAGAGAGAGAGAGAGAGAGAGAGAGAGAGAGAGAGAGAGAGAGAGAGAGGGGAGTGTGCGAGCGTGTGTGTGTGTGTGCGACAGAGAGAGAGAGGGTTAGAGAGTAAGTGAGAGTGAGAGAGAGATGTTAATGATAATGTTCAATATTTTTCTTTTTTATGTATATATATATATATATATATATATACATACATATATATATATATATATATATATATATATAGATGATTTCTAAATCCATTTTATTTTATTTATTAATCTGTTCATTTTATTATTATTGTTTTATGATATTAGTTTTAATATTTTGTGTACTAAATGTTCCAAATCATTTTCTATGTTGTTTTGACGCTTTGGCAATACAAAATGTATTTTTTGTCATGCCAATAAAGCTTTCTGAATTGAATTGAAAAATTGAGAGAGAGAGAGAGAGAGAGAGAGAGAGAGAGAGAGAGAGGGAGAGAGAGAATGCGTTTGTGTGTGTTGGTTGCGTTTGTGTGTGTTGGTTGCGCGTGTGTGTGGGCACAAATTTATAGAAGCAATTTCCCAAGTAGTCTTCTGCATAAGTCATATCTGACAACAAACCAATCATAAACATGTTCAGTTCGTATTTCTTACCAGGTTAAAAAAATAATATATATATATATATATATATATATATATATATATGAAAATGTGGGGTCCCTTTCTTTCTCAAATTGAGCAAGCAATATAAAAAGTGAGGTTTATATATATATATATAAAAAGAAACTATTCCTACTATGTCCTTTACCTCTGTGTAAACTTACTAGTCCTGTTAAGTCTAAACATTGTTTATTTATTGTCTTCTCTGAGATCTAACTTGCTATGTGTAATTGTTATTTACTTTCCCTTTTATCTGTGCTATTCTGTTTTTTTATTTATTTATTTTTTATTTACTATTATTATTTAATTTATTTATTATTATTATTTATTTTTTTTTTTTCCTGGGAGGGGGATTGCATTATGGGGATAAAGGGGAGAAAAAAAAAGAAGGAACTAAAATGTCATTGATGTTCACTGATGCTTATGACTGATGTTCATGTTCAATAAAAAGCAAAAAAAAAAATATATATATATATATATATATATATATATGTATGTATGTGTATATATATATACACATATATATACATATATATATATGTAATTTTAACCTGGTGCTATACACTGCCTTTATAAGTGCATTTACTGCATTTATGACCTATCATATATATATATATATATATATATTATATATATATATAAAATTACATCTAACATAAAAGTCTGTGAATATTTGTTTATATAATATAATGTGTGCGTGTGTATACATATGTACATACACACAAACATAAATTATATATTTATATTTACGTACGTGTGTTTGTGTGTAGATACACACACACACACACACACACATATATACATATATTATATAAACAAACTTTTTTTGATGCTATTAATCGATTTTACAGCACTAATATATTTAAACGAAATACATCTGGATGCATTACGGTAATGACTTTAACATTTTGTTTTTTTGTCATGAAATAAAGCCTCAAACCAAAAAATCTTAATGGGCAATGGCATGTTTTGATGATGTACATCGACATATTCCCATTTCTTTCTGAACTACAAGAAACTGTGCATGTTCACTTAAACACAGAAATATAAGCGTACAAGTACAAGCATTAGATAAAACAGAAGTGAAGAGTTTCAGAAAAACAGCACAGGTGACATCCGAACATAAAGCACACGTCAGGGTAATCTACAAATGTCTGTGATTTCTCTTTCTTTCCTTGGAAAAACAGCCATTTTGTTTATATGAGAGTGCGTGTCTCTCGCCGCCTCTATCTATATCAGTGTAATACAGTCTCACATAGATCAAACCGGCATTAAAGTAATCAAATGATTTTTAATGGCTGATGCAAATCCTAATATATTGCTTTTAATGACAACAAATGAGATGCACACAAATCCCTGGATGTTTTTTCACTGAAAACCCAAAATGTGAATTTCAGGACAATCACTGGATGGAATAACCCATGCATTATGGCCGATATAATCATCATATTTGCTTGAATAATGTCACAGACACCACCCATCTGAACAAATCCCCCAGTGTGTCCTTAAACAGCCCCCACACCCACACACACACCCATAATGCCCTGCTGGAGTCAAACACATACCGATGCAGCTCATGATGGAAAAAGCACAGACGGAGGTCCGGTCAGCATCCACAACACACACACACACACACACACACACACACACACACACACATCCATCCCTACCTCCACCTTCAGAGCCCGCCGGCTCCTTCTCCTCCAACACGACACCGTGACGCAAATGAGCCGATGGACGAACCATGTAACACACCTGAGCACTAGCAGCCGTCCGGCCGTGTGTTTATCTGGTGCAGATCTCTGCTTCCAGGGCTCTCTTATTTTTGCCTGACAACACAATGAACTGAGCATGCTCAGTGAGAGCCAGCAGAGTGAGTCATGTGACCTACAGCTGACGAGAGAGAGAGAGAGAGAATGAAGGAGAGAAACATAATCCACATTTTCATAGATTGACAGAAAAAGATCAAACTCACCAAGTACAAGAACGATCTGAGCAATTCTGAAATCTTTTAATCTTCTATAATTGAATATGCATCTGATCTGACTAGATAATGATATATTTAAAATAATGTAGGCCACTTTTAACATAAATATTGCATTATAATACATTATATATATCATTAGTGTAATGTAGTACTGACACTAAAAATCTGTGAAGTTGAATTTTTTTCTCACACATAATTTTAATTTTGGCTGAACTATCCACTTTGCATTTTTGTATTGTGATATATTGTTGCCGATATTGTAATGAAGTAGTTTGAACTGTGAGAAACAGAAAGATATATATATATATATGAAGAGTTCAGATGCAAAAGCCTCTAAATGCCATTTGAAATTTTCTTCTTTAATGATGATTTTTATCAAACTTGTATATTTAAGTTCAGTAATTTCACTTAAATGGCAATGATAATAAGTGAAATTACTGAACTTAAATATACAAGTTTGATAAAAAATCATCATTAAAGAAGAAAATTTCAAATGGCATTTAGAGGCTTTTGCATCTGAACTCTTCATATATATGAATTAATTATTAGATATAAAAAAATATAAATTAGTAATCAACACCATGTTAAATATTAATTAAAAAAACTAAATTAAATGAATATGTGAATCGTCTTATTATTCATCTGTGTGAACCAGGTGTAATATTTCATTGAAATATTTGCAGGTGTATAAAATTTAACATATAAATAAATGTTATATATAAAAATAAATAGTATATAGCAGACACACATTATTAATATATTTTTAGAATATTAATAAATAATTAAAATATGTATTTTATGTGTTAATTATTGTACTTGTTTTGTGATTGCATTGGTATTAATATTATTAATAATGTTTAATAGCTATTATTAATGAGTGTCTGCTTTTATGGGTGTAAGTATATAATATTTATTTATATATTATTCTAGATTTATACACCTGCAAATATTCCAATGAAATATTACACCTGGTTCACACGGATGAATAATAAGACGAGCTCCAGGCATTTGGACACGTATTTATTTATTTAAGTTAGTTTTTAAAATTAATGTTCAAATTGTTATTTTAATTAATTACTATTCATATTATTAATTTCTATGACAAATTTTTAAATAAAAAAAGTACTAGTTTATTATCATTATTTGTGAGGATGAGCGCATGATTTCGGCGGTCCGCAGGCGGTGTGGACCCGCTTCTTCCCGGCCTCGGCTGAGATCCGGCGGCTGCTGTCCCGGGACGAGCTGGGCGAGGTGAAGCTGGTGCGGGCAGATTTCGGGGCGTTCCTCATGCACGTGTCTCGGGCCGTGGAGAAGGATCTGGGAGGAGGAGCTCTGATCGACATCGGCATCTACTGTCTGCAGTTTGTGCTCATGGTGTTCAACGGAGAGAAGCCGGAGCGCACACGATCTCAGCCGAGGTCGTGTAAATATCTGATCATGTGTCATATTCTGGCAAAAATTATATTTGTACCGTTGAAACTAAATCACACACACCCAAACATCTCGTGATCGGGATTCAGATTATTCACATTTACATTCCTTCATTTGGCAGATGCTTTTATTCAAAGTGACTTTGATTGAGTCTGATGCAGGCCTGCAGCATACATTACTTTTTAATGATAATACTTTTCATTCATTTGTATAGCACCCTTCATACATAAACGAATCTCAATGTGCTCTAAAACAACATTTAAAGCAACAGTATGTAACTTTATTGGCCACAAGAGGGCGCCGTTTCCAACAATAACAAAGGCGTATGTGACGCAGTGACGAGCTGAATGATGGGACTTGCTGTCAAGCTGATGGATCTAATAATGTTTAAGGATTAGTGAAAACACTCATGTTTTTTAACATTACAGTGGTATGAAGCAGGTCGCGATTGCTAAGAGACATATATAATATGGGTTTATATAGGTTTATTCGATGAATTATGTTAAACTTGTGAGGGAAACGCAGCGCTGTTCCACTTGGTATAACGTTCCACTATCACACTAAACGGCGTTTAAATGTGTGTTGAAAGTTATAATGTTATTCTACGTGTTAGTTAGTTTGCTATACGAAACTAGCAGCTAGATCAACATAAGAATAACATACTGACTATATTCTAACATCTCATCATGTATATGTAGACATATACACTAGACCTCACCTGGGGGTTCTAAGCATGCGTCAAAACCGCCGCCATCATGGAACAGGGGTCTTGTCATAGGAAGTAGCTAGGTAAGGGCCGGTTCACATATCGCGTCTTTTGCGCGCTCAAGTTCGTTATTTCAAATGTAGGCGCGCGGTATGCGCGCTCATAATGGAAGCGACGCGGTCGCGGTGCGACGCGCTCGTTTTTTCCAGGCGCGTCCGCGCCGCATCGAGATAAAAACATCTCAACTTTTCAGAATGCCGCAAGCGCACCGTAGGTCACGTGACACGAACCAACCAATTAGCTTCCTCGCCATTTTTGTTACCTCTTCTTAAAATATAATCAAACTGTTGTCCATTGTCCAGGCGGAGTTCCTGAATCAGCTGGTGAAATTCCCCATGGTTCTTGCGTTTTTGTAGTATGGGGTGCACCCAAACACTGTGGCGTTTTTTAACTTTTCTGAGTAAATAAATCTTGTAACAGAGTTACAGCAAGGGTTTTTCGGTGGTGGAAATCCATTGCTGAAATTTACTTCATGTAATGGAGAGCGCAGCTGATGGTTGCTTAGCAACGACAGACGCCTCCGGAGTGCAACCGCCCTAGCGCTTCTTTGGAAAAAGGAGAACGCGTGCGCCTAGCGTTTTCTACGCGTTTTTAGGCGCGATATGTGAACGGCCCCTAACGCTGCTATCTCTGCCTTTACTTCGAATTCATTGATGGTGGCGGACTTTTGTGCAGCGTATGAAGTTCACGGATGAAATGTGAACTAGGAAGAATGTTTTTAAAATAAAAAAATAAAAAAAAATTTCTTTCTGGAATCAATGATAAATACATGTCTGACCGTTGGAACAAACCAAAAAACAAGAAAAATCGCATTCATGATGATTTTGGTGATTTTATTTGCGTTAGACCTGTGTCTACTACATTGACGCTGATGCATTAAAGTGGAGGGGCTCCCCTGTTTTAAGATGGCGGCATTCGTTCTAATGAACTGCCGTATCCAAGGTGAGGTCTAGTGTATATGTCTATGCATCATGTCAAGCTAACATTTGCTCACCTGTCTAATAAAGCTGTAAAGTCGTGACTCGTGAAGTTCTGTCAAGTCCAAATTAGTCACGGACGCTAGCTCTCTGTCGAGTGGACGCTAGCTCTCGGCATCACAAAAACAACACGCTGATATTGATCCTCATTATAGTTCTCCTTGTTTGTTCCAAAGTCTGCTTGCCATGGTCTATGTTTGAACGAAACAAGAACTGGGTGCCGCTAAACGTTACTCACTACACAGTTGTCCACGTCTGTCGCCATGGTTACGTCATGGCTATGGCATTACGAGCGTACCGCGGATTGCGTCATTGGCAGGCGACATTTTTTCCGGGACTGCCACTTATTTAAAATGGGAATTTCTCTGAAATAAAAGAACTTTGGAAACTTTCGGGATATTGTAAGTACACAACTGCAGGAAATATATCACACTGTGCAAGTGATTTTTGGATATTTTATTACAAAAATATTTTATTTTATTACAAAATCCTTACATATTGGATACAATAGCATTGGGAGAAATATAAATATACACTGCACAAAATTATAAACGCAACAGTTTTTTTTGCCCCCCATTTTTCATGAGCTAAACTTTTTCTATGCACCCAAAATGTCTGTTTCTCCCAAATATTGTTTACAAATCTGTCTAAACATAGCTTGTTAGTTAATTCACTTAGTAACAACAATAACCTAACAGGACCTTATTGTAAAGTGTTAAGTGCAAAATTAATTTTTAAATTAACTTTAAAGATTTCCCAATTATTATTATTATCATTTTCCCATGTCTTGCAGGTCTGAAGGAGAGTTCCTGCATGTCTCTCGCAGACTCGGCTCTGCTGATGGAGATCATGGATGAAGCCAGGAGACAGGTGGGCGTGGTCTACAGCCAGGACAGCCAATGAGCTGCCTCCACCAGCACTGCTCGTTAAAATAGGTGCTTTTTTTCTTTTGTTCAACCACAAAATAAACTCAAACGTGTTATACTGGTGAAACGTGTCTTTCTGGTTGTACTTATCTGCATATGATGGTATTAGGTTATCTATTTCTTGCATGAACTAATAATGAACGTCACTTCTACAACATTTATTAATCTTTGTTAATGTTAATTTCAACATTTACTAATACTTTGATATTGTTAGGATTAGTTAATGCACTGTGAACTAACATGAACAACAAATTACTATTTTGTTTAACGTTAACAAAGATTAATACAATAACAAATGTATTTCTCAAGGTTAGTTCATGTAAGTTAACACATCAACTAATGAACCTTATTGTAAAGTTATAGATTTCTCCACAATAAGCTAAAAACAGGTGACTTTCTTGTGATATATTTTATTTTTTAAAGTCCTGTTTTAGATTATTAATCATTCAAATTGCATTTTCTCCACTCCAGCCAGTCTTGTTAACTTTCATCGAGGTGGAGTTGTGCAGCTCATGGTGGTTTGCCACTTGATGACCCTTTTATTAGTGATCTTTGCACAAGGCTTTGTTTATAGGGCTGGACAGACACTTTTTTTTCAGAAACACAACGGCAGTCAATTTGAGGCTTATAATTGAGTATTTAGACCATTTTCTGTCAAAATCCTGCAGTAGATCACTTACTGTAGTATTGAAAAGTGGGGTTGCACTTCATTTTACAGTACGTTTACTTAGTGAACTTGTCTATAAGATTCTTTAGGAGTGGACATTATTATTTTTTGTCTGTTACATAAAGTAAATTAATCTAAAAATCAATCTTTAAAAGACGGACTGAAATGTCTTCTTGCGGCCGTTTATGCAACTGGCCCGATAAATCACTGACATGTAATAATAAAACAGTAGTCCAGGCAAGTGCTCATCTCCTTTAATAATTCAGTCTTGAGTAACACAACACTTCAGATGATACTATAGTTTACTCTTACACTTAGAAGTACATCTTGCACCCTAGCGACACAAAGCGGGTGGATCTAAACACACAGACACCCTCTCACACACACACAGGAGCAGCACAGAGAAAGGAAATGAACAGGAGAGATGGCTGGGAATGTGAACGTTGCTGCTCAATCAATATTCAATCTCTCGCTCATAATCGTTCTCTTACTCCACTCAAACACACAACTGACATCCCAATGTCAACATTTCAAAAAATATATATACTGTAGCCCATTGGTTGCCTCATCCCACATAAAATGGTCTCATGATCTAGTGCAACAGAATGTAACATCATTAGGAGTGTGAACACAGACATGGTGCAAATAAAGCGCAGACTGAGTGACTCTACAAATAAAACGACACTAGTTACGCGAGCCCTTCGCCACTCGGGAACCGTTATTAGGTTTTAGTAAGCTTTTGTTTGTTCGCTCACGTTCACGACCCGTCTGTGCTTCGCCAGGCATGCAGACAGACAAGCACATATGAGTAACACAGCTGTGGATGAACATGAGATTGTGGTCATGTGCCATTGAGACTGGAAAGGAAAAAAAAAATGAAGTGAGAACAACGTCTAAGTGATGATGGTCCACTGGCCTGTGTGGGAGGAGCCAGGCTTCTGTGATGACATCACCGGTCTGAAAGCCTGCTGGGGAGGGTGGGGAGGGTGGGGGAGTGATGTTTGAACAGCAGAGGAGTGTGTTACGGTCCTGTGGTGCTTAGGGCACCGGGACGACACGCATGGTGTTGGTGTAACCGGATCCTGGGCGCCAGCCGGTCAGGACGATCACGACATCACCGGCCTTGAAGAATCCACGAGCCTTACCTGAGAGAGACCAGAGGGTTTGATATGAGTTCAAAGGGTAACGGTAAAATATACTGACGAGTTCCATGATTATTCATTTATTTAGCTTGGTGCAAATACTTTGAGTAACTGTGCTTTCTTGGTACACAATCATTTTATGGAACTCGTATTTCAAACAGCTAATGTAAAGTGTAAAATGCAACTAAACGTCCTTGCAAGTCAATTTAACCCTTATGCTGCATTAGGGACATTTTTGGTCTTTTGCAGTTTAATTTCTTTGACCATTTTGTCTGTTTTAATGCAAATGGTATGAAATTTGGCAAAATTGTGACTTGTTGGATACATGTAAAAAATGTGATCCCATTTTGCAAAATATCTATAACACACACTGTGTAGATCAAATAGTAACACTCAGCACCATAAAGACCAAAAATGGCCCATTGAAACCCATTAAAACGTTGTTTAAATCTGAGGCTGTCAGTAATACATGAAACATGATTTTTGCACAAACATCCTTTCATTTTGAAGCAAAAGCATTATATTTGCATTATATAGTGTATTCCACCAGATGACGTCACTACATGTTTATTCCCTATGGGTGGAAATGCACCTTATTTTAGGCAATAGGCAATGTTTAATAGGTGGTCATTTTTGGTCTCTAACGCGCTAAGTGGGTTTTTTTGCAAAGTGGGACTGTGATAATCCAAATCTAAAGTTTTCTCTTTGCATTTAGTTTATTGAAAATAATAGAATTTTTGTGTTTTTTCCTCTTATACAAATCGATGGTTTCGCAAACAAAACTGGTAATTAAAGGGTTAAAATCCTGAAATTGAATACATTTTTGGTAATTATGATGAGGACTGATGCTGGTTAAAAGATTTAACTTGGTAAAAGTGGAAAATAATAATAATATATAATATTTTAGGCAATGTTTAATATGTGGCCATTTATGCACTCAACGGTGTTAAAAATCTAATGCAGCACAAGGGTTAAAGTGTAATTATATATTTTTTTTGCATGAGAACAATCTATGGAAATCAGTCTACGGATCATCTGCTGAAATTAAAGTACAACGATTCTGATGAACAGGTTACTCGACAAGTAATCAGTTATGTTTTTTGCTTTTTTCTTGTATGCAATTCAAGGGATTTTTAATGCATGATGTCAGCTAGATATTCTAATAAAGGCCTTTCACAAATACACCTATTTATTGTAGTCTGAATGAAAACAAAAACAATGAAAAGCATACATGATGCACAAGAGGAGAGTCTTCTGTCTGCTCAGACATCTCTTGGCATTGGTACTCTAACTGATCTACAAATACGGATTCAGTCAAATACACACAGAGTTTTGTTTACTCTCTATGAACCGTAGAAAAGAACTCAATTTGTCCTTCATGAAAATGAACGTAATTCAGGCCCTGTAACTATTCACCTGGAGCAAATGAGACGAGTGAGAGGAGGCGGGTGTGTGTCCGCTGGCTGTCAAAGAGTGACAGCTGGTATCAGTGTGTTGATACTGCGGAAAATGAGCATTGCAATCATTCCCGATAATTCAGTATCAATATGCATGAAAAAAAATTCATATTGTATTAAAAATGCGTTTGTGTTCGGAACGACTTGAGGGATCCTTGTCTTTTCGTGTGACTTACTCTAACCATTTACAAGAGAATGATGACTAGACCGGTTTGTACTACACTTCAGCCTTTAGTAACTAAGGACACCGATGTGTCTTACCAACTTCCATGGCAAAATTGACCCTCAGGTCCACATCCTCGGCCCACACGTCATTAGAAGGATTGTTGTAGAGTACGGGGAAGATGCCGCGGTACAGATGAGCCTGCCGGGCCGTCTGCTCGTTACGGGTCACGGCTATGATCGGAGCGCGTGGGCGGTACCGGGAGATCAGATGAGCAGACCTGGAAGAGAAGACAGGAGTGTGCGTTAATGAAAGTTGGGAAAAGAATGGAGAAAAAAAAAAAATCTGTGATGCAAAATTTTCTGAGGTTTCCAGCAAACACTTCTTACTAAAGATAACTTACAGAAAGATAAGATGGTCAAGAACAGCTATGAATAGATTTATGTGTGATTTACCCACCCACACATACAGAGCTGACCCAGAGACATGTGACCATCAAATTAAGGTTAAACCCTACATTCTGTTCGCTTTGCTCTTACAGTCCACACACACACACACACACACAGGTCTCACTTACAACCGTCGTTCAAGGGAAAGGGTCAGGGAATGAAGAAAATTGAAATCAATACTCTGTTATTATCAGATTTTTCCGCATCACCGTCCTGCTTTTAGTGAACATACAGGAATGCCTTTTTACTGAAATGGGGGACAACTGATGTATGCATGCAAAATGGGCCCTCAAAATAAAAATACACATAATATGCATATATATTTAATATATATATATATATATATATATATATTTAAATTTTATATATAGTATATATACAGTATATATATATATATATATATATATATATATATATATATATATATATATATATTTAAATTTTATACATACATACATACATACATATATATATATATATACGTATATACACATTTAAATTTTATACATACATACATACATATATGAAGAGTTCAGATGCAAAAGCCTCTAAATGCCATTTGAAATTTTCTTCTTTAATGATGATTTTTTCAAACTTGTATATTTAAGTTCAGTAATTTCACTTAAATAACAATTAATAGGTAATTATCATCGTCATTTAAGTGAAATCACTGAACTTAAATATACAAGTTTGATAAAAATGATCATTCTAGAAGAAAATTTCAAATGGCATTTAGAGGCTTTTGCATCTGAACTCTTCATATATATATATATATATATATATATATATATATTAATTTAACAAAAAAAGTACAATGTTCTTTTGAACTTTCTATTTAAAGATTTCTATTTAAAGGGGAAAAAAAAAGGATAATTTATGAAAATAAATCACAAATCACAGTGGGTATTTCCTGCAGCTGGTAAAGTTACATTTATAGAATAATATGAACTTTAATGAAACAATATCAAAACTTTTTTAAACGTCTTTACATTAATCTATCAAGTAGAGCGTGGTATGAGCGCTTCAATGAAAGGTCATGCATCATATTCCAGCCCTTTTGTCTCACCTGTTGGATGCTGAACTCTCCCTCAGGCCCCTCCCCTCTTACCTGCCGGTCTTGGTGAGCACGATAAGGGCGCTGGCGCGGCATTTGAAGGAGGACTCGACAGCGCCAACAGCTACAGCGTCTGAAGGGTCGCGTGTCAGGAGAGTGGAGCGCCTCAGCTCCTCAAACAGCTGCCGGTGGAACGTGGCCGCCTCTGCCTCACGGGCAATCTGACAGCGCCACCCGGTGGAGGGAGGGGGAAGGGAGGGGTTACACACAATCACACCATCTACCACTCAGACAGAGAGAAATACACAGACACACACATGGACAACAATGTTTATGCTAGTCCCATACTGCTCCAAAGCTCGAACAGTCGTTTTAAAAAAATTATTTTTATTTAGGTCATTTAAATAATTATGATTTAAATAAATTAGTATGATTAACCCTCTGGTGCTCTTCACGTGTCACGTGTCAACATTTTATTTTTATTTCAATGAAATTAATGTACTATATGTTTTTTGTATTTAATATTTTTAGGGAATTTTATGGAACTAAACTACATTTACGCTGTATATATTTGCTCCAAAGCATTCAAGATTTAAGACCGGGAGTATGAAACTCAAAAAGTGAATAAATGGATTATAATTGTTATCCATTTATTGAGTTTCCAACTTAAACTGTATTAAACCTTGAATGCTTTGGAGAATAGACTTAAGTTTGATCTCTTTCCAAAGACAACACTTATCAGATTATTGCTGAAAAAGGTTGAACATTAAAAACAGTTACAGAATTGAATGTTTATTGTTATTACAAAAAAAGTGCAAAAACACTACATTCAATTTTTTATATGAAAACTATATTTTCAAAAATATTTGAATGGGTGTAAATATATTGTTTTACTGTAAAACTGAGAAAATCAAAGCCTAAACAAGTTTTTGTGTGTGTGTGTGTTCAATTTTTGTGTTGTGTTAAGCAAATCCCTTGACCAAGTTTCGTACCTATGAAAAAGAAAAAAAAGCTTTAAAAAAATACATCTATCAGAGCACTAGAGGGTTAAATTGTTGTTGTTTTTTTAAATGAATTCTGACTTGTAATTATAAAAGCTTGTTTCCTTGCAGATGGACAGCATTAACATTGACAGCGTGCCATGTGTCTGTCTCTCTCTCTCAGTCCTCGTCTGTCCCTGCTCTTCCTACTCCCTGACTGTGCCGAGCTGGTTCTCCACATCATTTCCACACTGCCCGCCTACCTGCCAGACCCAGTGAGGACTATAAACGCAGAGGCCAGGATTTTAAAGGAGGCCTCCACAGCGCCAATGGCGATGGCCTCGGCGGGGTCGGTGGAGTGGCCCAAACAGCGGCGCAGGTCCTCAAACACCTGCCGATGAAACATGGCCGCCTCTGCCTCACGAGCGATCTGATGCAGCCAGCGCATGATACGACAGGCAGAACACAGCAGAGAGAGAGACATGCACATACATGAGACAAGAGAAGGTGGAGGACAGAGGTGAGGAGAGCCAATCAAAATGAATTGAGGGAGTAGAAGAAGAGAGAGTAGAGAAAACAAGAAATGGGAAATTAATGCAGGAGTTAGTTCAGATGAAAAGGTTAGAACAAAAAACAAAATGAATATTAGTTCACACAGTAAATTAAATGCAAATTAACATTAATTACAGTGAAAACCACCACCATTAATTCATGAATATTATTTGACATATATAAAACAATGACTAGTAACGTGTAAGGCTGTAACGGATTTGTGATGATAGAGTTAAAGAAGTCATGCTAAAGAAAGATTACTAGATCATATGACTACAACATGCAAGTCAAAATGAAGAAAGGTCGAGCACATGACAGGAAATCATGCTGGGTTGCAGAAATCTTTGAACTCAACCAGCTTCACGAAAATATATGCTTAAAGGCGTGTTATAGGCAAGAGACGTTAACGCCTGAAGTTGGTAATAATCACCAGCAGATTAAGGCCATATCTGTGATGACTGGGCAAACATGTGACTGCCAACGCAAACATGCGAACCTTGAGCACCATGCAGAACTGTTAACTAGCCCATCAAGAACTGGCAGACAGAAAAAGTGTCTTGTAAGAAGGCTGTTGTCTGTAACTGACCCTGACAACTGAGACAAACAAAACGAGCAAGTGAAGGCAAAACACATGCGTATTATATGAGAGAATGGAAGTAATGAAGGATGTTGAGATATTCATGAAATGTTATGGGTTAAAAACAAAACACACAGTGGGGTCTACATTAAGAGTACATTGAAAAAACTCAAACTGTAATTTAAAACCTGGGAAAAATACATATAATATTTCAGATTCTACATTATTTTTAGGTGATTAATCAAAGCAAGTAAATGAGTGACATTTCGCTTTGTAGAGGCAAACACCAAAACACAATTTGACAGTTCACTTAGTTACAATATAATTATGGAATAAAGTTTTTTAAAAAACAAGCTTCTCATTTCTGCTTTTAAATCACCCACAGACCTCCACTGTAAGTTAAATTGACCGTTGTTATTACAAACAGAGACTAGAGACATTTTTTGCCACAAAATGCCGTCCATAATTTGCATTTAACCCATAAAATTCCCTTGGAAATTCTTTTAATTAGTAATTTTAGATGAGAAAGTTATGATAAAATGTACGAGTCGGGTACTAAACCGTTTAGCTGTCTAACAGTGTTAATGTGCACGTCAGCAGGGGGCGCTCTCACCATGTGTTGGGTGCGTACGGCCTCCAGAGGATAGTCTCCCTTCGCAGTCTCTCCACTCAGCATGATGCAGTCGGCACCGTCCAGAACAGCGTTGGCCACGTCACTGCCCTCGGCACGGGTGGGACGAGGCTTCTTGATCATGCTCTCCAACATCTAGAAACGCATGAGAAATAGTAATGGTTCGATTTTACGGGTGTAACAATATATTGTGTCACAATACAAAGTATAGTTCAACCAAAATGAAAATTACTGAGAAAGAAAATCAAGTTTACAGAGATTTGTGTCAGTACTACATGCTGTATAATAATCTAATGGAGGAATATCTGTGGGTCCTGATAATGCCAAATGTCTAAAGTCTAGCCAGTGAAAATGTGCAACAATGTACTTTTAAATTATTTCTTTATCTTCAGAATCATGAATATTGTTATTCTGGTGTCTCTATTGTCCTGTGCTCTTTGGGTTTCCAGCACCAAGTCCAAGAATATTCATTTACACACACAATGTAACACCGAATTTAGCATTTTAACCAACTGTAAAAAAATTTAGCATTTATCATATATCTTGGAGTATTGGAATAACATCATATTGTGAGATTTATTGAATTGTGATATGAGGGTATCGTTACACCCCATTAGATATTCAGAGCTTGTTTTACAATGCACACATCACTGTAAGAAAACTTCACACTGGAGAAATATTGAGCCTAATTAAGTATCACAGAAGAATTCATTCTGTCTCTGGAACAATTTCCATTTTAGATATATTTTCTAGAAAATACATGGATAATAATACATGATTGTAGCTCAGCTGACCTGTGTGGCACAGATGATCGGCTTTCCTGCCTTGTTGCAGCGACCAATCATCATCTTCTGGGCCAGGAACACCTTTTCCGTGGGGATTTCAATTCCCAGGTCACCACGAGCGACCATGATGCCATCACTGGCCTCCATGATCTCATCAAACCTGGCAAATAAAGGGGACACTTCAAATCCAAATCATTTTTTAATCACATATGCAAACATGAATAAAAAAAATCATTACAACAATGAGCTCATTGTTTGCTTTAAATAAATATTTAGCCAAGTGTGATTTTGTATATGTACATTTCTGAAATACACAACTTCCTCTGATAACAAATACCGCTAAATTGTAATATGGACTAATATTTGACATGACATGTATTGTGAAAAGCACTTTACAAATAAATGTGTATTGAACATAACATCTAATACCGCATATTAAGAAAAGTTGAATCCACTCACTTGCGCACACCCTCGTGGTTCTCCAGCTTGCTGATGATCTTGATGTTCTTGCCCTTCTCTCCGAGCACCTTACGAACCTCATGCACATCCGCTGCCTTGCGAATAAAGGAGGCAAAGACCATGTCGACTCCCATCTGCACACCGAACTGCAGGTCCTTGATGTCTTTGTCTGAAACGGCAGGAAGGTCGACTGCGGCCCCCGGCAGATTGACACCCTTCTTGCTACCCAGAGTTCCTCCATTCTCAATTTCACATATCAGATAGTCAGAGCCTGACAGAGAGAGAGAGAGAGATTATTCATTAAACCCTTCCACAGAGTCTACACTAAAGGCGACAAGCGTTAAACCACAGACTTAGTCGTAGGTGAAATAGAAGATTCATCAACTCCTCTGATTACCATATTTTCAATAAAAAAAGCCCCAAATCTATAACTCACCGATTTCCTGGACCTGGAGAGAAATGAGTCCATCATCAATGTAGACCTTACTGCCCACTTCCACCACCTTGGTGATGTTCTTGTAGTCCAGCCAGAGGTTATCCTCATCACAGTTCTCCATGAAAGAATCATCTAAGGTCACTTTGATCAAATTTCCCTTCTTCAGCTCAACCTCAGCAGTGCCACTCTGGAACAGACAGATGCATATTTGCAATAAGGACAAATATGGTGTTTTATAACCATTTCTCTTATTATGTGGACTAATAACAGCTAATTAGGTGGTATACACTTTGGACCTCTTTGTATCACCTTACGTTGAACTGAAATGAGTAAACTCACCCCTTTAATGAGCCCGGTTCGGATTTCTGGCCCCTTGGTGTCCAGGGCGATGCCCACTGGCCTGTAGTGGATGCTGCCCGGCTCGAAACTGGCACAAGCTTCACGTACATTTTTAATAGTTTCTCCATGATACTGAAATAGAGAAGAAATCAACACTGAATACTACTCCAAACACACCATAAATGTCTCTAGTAGAGATGTCTACTAGAGTCACGATTCGATACTGAACTTATGACGCAATATTTTTTATTTTGGATGAATAGTCACCAACCCCGATACATAGATGCATTTTTGTATTGCGACACGATATATTGCTACACCCCTAGTAACAGCTGATGTTAAACAAGTGCACTTGAATGTCTCACAGCAATATAATAATTACCCAACACCGCAGGTTATGTCATTACAACCTTCTAACATGCTCACACGCAACTAAGCAACGGTCAAGGCGTGTGTCTAGACGAGCAAAACTGGGTCACTCGTATACATGCAATGTGTGCATGCAATGTGTGATACGACATGATACAAAGGTCAGCAGTTAAAAGTTTGATCTACTGATCACGCTTTAATACACCAGGTTAGAAAAGCACCTTTGAGCCATGACGTTACATGTGTCATACAGCTGTAGTACTAATCACTTAATCTAGTCACTTTCACTTCAGTAGCTCATCGACCTCTACACTCAAGGTCATTCCTTCTGTTGGGCAAACAGGCCACCCATCTGATGTGGACACACACCCTGTTTGTTTAAGAGTGTGAAATGCTTGTAAAATATGGCAGATTTTTTTTTTTAACCCAAAGCCCACCATTAGCTAAGCCACATAGGAATAGATGAGGGGTAAAATGTGTGTCTTCACAAACTGAGATCAGTGATTGTTAAATGTACACTTCCTTTCCTGGTACTAACTAAACACATATTTTTAATTTAACCTCGTATCTTTAGTTTTTAGAATAATGATTGGCTCAATGGATATTAAACTGAAATAACATTTCTGGAAAGATCTGGCTCAAAACAGGCCAGAACAGGATAGGATTACTTGAGAAAATTTGACTAAACACTAGGGGTGGCACGGTACATGAAAAAACACCCGAACCGTTCGGTTCGCTTGTCTCGGTTCGGAGCG
Source organism: Pimephales promelas (assembly GCF_988280905.1). Taxonomy (NCBI): domain Eukaryota; kingdom Metazoa; phylum Chordata; class Actinopteri; order Cypriniformes; family Leuciscidae; genus Pimephales; species Pimephales promelas. The sequence goes on along the minus strand of NC_142778.1, from coordinate 37,011,383 downwards.
TGTGTGCGTCTCACGGTTCGACGCATGCGCCTCGTGCCCGTATGTGACGTGTGTTTTCTTTCCGCGCGACATAAACTTGTTCGACTTGGACCGGCGCTGCACAGAGCGATCGGTGAATAACATCAATCTAGCGCGAGTCGGCTCCGTATGCATTCATCACTTTCGCGGTATTTGATGTCATTACCGATCGCTCTGTGCAGCGCCGGTTCAAGTTAATAAACAAGCCAGTAAAAGTGGAGTATCGAGCGCTGCAGGTCACGGCACGCGGAGAAATGGCAAGTGGGAGAGATGAGGGAGTTGGAGGATGCGCCAGCGTCGTGTCTATGGTATAAGTCCAGTGTGTGGGAACATTTTGGATTTCATGTTATGATATTTTAATATAACGCTACAGTGGCACTTTATGTATAGATAAGAGCTTCAGTCAAACCCTGCACTTTAATTTTAAGTGGAAAAAAGTACCCTCACATTTTGGGAATAGAACCATTGTTGATACTGTTTTTGTGTTGAGGTTGAACTTAAATTTCACTTTATGTTTATGGCCTTTGCTATTGCTATAGCTAAATTATCTATAGGCAATGAGGTTTCATGTATATTGACATTTAAAAGACAGTGTTTTAAGAGTTCCTCTCTTTTTCTTTTAAAAGATAGAATTTTGGTAAGAGCTACAAAAGTTAGCAGTTGATACATGAAAGTTAATTTCTTTGTGTAAATAAGATTTATGTGATAAAAATGCATGTGCTTTTTTAAAAATGCAAAAATTATGTGAAAAAAGTTCTTGTAGAGATAGTGATACACATTCTCCTTTTTTTTGCCAAATAAACAAAAAGCATGTCAATTTCTTCTCTCTTGCTGTATCTAAATCTCACCTAGCTTTCCTCTGAGATAGTCCCAAAATGTGCTTAAAGTCAAAGAGTCAAATTCAGTTTGTGCATGATTGCATGAATATAATATATATTTTTTTAATACTGTATCCTAAAGTGTGGATTATTAAGCTATATATCACATGCTGAAGTACATTTCTGGAGTGTTAAAGATTAAAAGAAAAAATAACAAGAACCGTACAGAACCGAAAACCGTGACCCTAAAACCGTGATACAAACCGAACCGTGGGTTTTGTGAACCGTGCCACCCCTACTAAACACACTTGACTTATTCAGAAATCTGAGATGAATTTTACTTTAAATTTGATGTCAGGAGCTTGCAAAACTGCTAAAGACATAGCAAAGCTCATAGCCAGCGGCTTCTGTATGAACTATTATTGCGGAAGAGAATGCTGTTGAGACGTGATAAGCTCTTTGCTGGGAAGGAACAGATAAACTATTTATAATAGGCTCACTCTAGATTAGGTTACACACACTTTCTCTCTCTGTGGCCTTTGACCCTGTACGGTTTAAGCTGTGAACTACATAGACATTTTACCATAATTTCTGGTGGAGAATGGCTTTTCAAACATCAGTTGTGCAGTCAATGGATGCAAGCATAAATAGAATTAGAGAGAGGAGCATAAGAGTGTAAATAATGATAAATAGTATGTACCTCATGTGAGCCATGAGAGAAGTTCATGCGAGCAATGTTCATGCCAGACTTGATCATCTCCTTCAGCATGTCCACAGAGCGAGAAGCCGGTCCTGTGGTCACATGACACACAATGCACAATCAATTCCTGCTTCCTCTGGACTTAGGCTATTTTAAACATCAGTTAATATGCACTCTTTTCTTTTATCCCAAAATTCTACGTCTATTTCCTAACATGAAAATCCAAGTCAGAACAATGACATGATGAGGGAGAGTTTGGTAAATCTTTTTTAACACAACAGCACTCAATAGACAGGTCAGGATTAATTAAACACTTAATTGATATATAATCTCGTGTGTTGTAGCCTTTTGCAACTACCTCATATTTCTGCTTTATTACAAAAGGAAATCGGAGTTGAATCGGCTGTGTGTGTAGTAGGGCTGCAGCTATCGATTATTTTAGTAATATAGTATCCTACCAATTATAAAATATTGTTTAATCAGATAAATTGTGGTAATAAAAATAGTTTCAAGAACATGCAAACTCAGAGGGTTAAAACTTGTTTCGAAACCACGATTAACACTCCACATATTTAGAAACATGTATTCTCGTGTGTTGTAGATTTACAAATGAGTTACAATACAAATCTTGGGAAATGTCACACACTGCCTTCCCAGATGAATGTTATAAGCAGCCCAAACTCACAGCATGCACAGATGGAGTTTGAGAAACCCGAGACGTGCTCCATGCATATAAATGATAACAGTACAACTATGAAACACTGCCGTTTTTTTGCATTCCCACATGCACGTTATTGGAAACCTAAACAAACAGCACATGCAGAGACTGAGTTTGTGTGGAGCAGCGTTTACTGTGAACGCAACGGAGCTGAGGTACTTTTAACATGTTATTTGCACAGATCAAGCGTTGTGCTTCTCTAATAGCACAATAGCACTATGCTATATTATGATTGTAAATGGTTAAGGCCATTTACAATCATAATATAGCATAGTGCTATTGTGAAATCACAAAGCCTGTGATTCAGTTAAATCAATATGAATTTAGTTATGTATTTTGCCAGGTTACTCGACACAATAATAAAAAAAAAATCCTCGATTGAAATTTACCCGAGTACTCGACTTTAATCGAGGAATGGGGAAAGCCCTAGTGTGTGTGTGTGTATCCACTGACCGATGGTGCAGATGATCCCAGTGTTGCGGGCGATGGTGGGCTCAGAGTCGATGTCCAGCAAACACAAGTGCTCCAGGAAGGTGTCAGCCATGGCAGCATTGAGCTGCTGCGTCTGGATGAAGGCAGAACCCATATCTTGAGCTTTAGTGTGGGACATCGTCGAAGAAACGGGTAATATCCTACAGCGAGAGAGAGAGAGAGAGAGAGACCAATGAAATGACATCCACATGATGAACTCACTAATCAGATGTCTGGTGTGTCTGTGTTTAAGACTCCAAGTCTCATTCTCATGATGGACTGAACAGCTAGAGTAGAGACGAGTGATTTAAAACAAGAGTGCATCTTGAAGATAAACAGCAGACTGTCGTGATTAACCCGGATTTAAACTCAACAGCATAAACAGCGGCAGGAACTAAAGCCATAAAAGTCAAATGCATTTTGCTGAGAATTTAGAGTCGCATAAAGTCAGCTAAATAGTTAACCTCACACTCCTCTGTAAAATCAAACATGTCAGCTCTGCACCTCTCAGTATGTGTAGACAGTATAGGAATGTGGTGAAAAGGAATTTTTACTTTGCATATTATGCAACAGACTCCAGCACTTAGAAACACTATGAACATTTACAGTTAATATAACACTGTCCTGCAGAGTTCAGATCAAACACACCTACCTGTAATCTTCTAGTAACTCTGAAGACTTTGATTAGCCTGTTCAAGTGTGTGTGATTAGGTCTGGATTTGAGGAACCCTGCTTTTTGGTCTCTCAATATCACGACCAAAGCAGACAAGAAGTTTAGAACATGACCTTCACATTCACAGCATATTTATGGGCACTGCATTCAAGTGGTTTAAGGCTGGTAAGCAGACCGTTTCAGGATCGTTTTCTGAACTTGCATGTGCACCAGCGAACTGCATCAGAGTCTGTTTAAAAACTAGTTACATTCCATGTAGACTCAATGGTTCAGTGGTAAACACATTGATAATACTTATGGTGGTATTTGCAAATAAATACAAGAGACCTGGGGTGAAATCGAGGCAAGGTTCAAATTAAGAATCTTAAGTTAAGACAAACTGAACATTCACATGTTTTAATTAATATAGTGGTTAGCAATTTAATTTTACAACCCACACACACACACACACACACAACCCCAATGAGCTGGTCTTTGTGTGCTTGATGTGACCTGGATTTATCTTAATGCGGAGATTGCGTATGGTACTAAAGCTTAATTTGAAACTGAGGTAAGCCACCTCACACACCCTGAAGCGCAGAAAAGTCACATGTGCACGCGACATCCAGCCAATTACAACCCTGTTGGCAGACACAAATCATGATAATTTGCAAATGAATTGAGAATTACAGATTCTAAATCAAATGAGATAAATTTAATAATGCAGAAAGATGACTGTTTAGACAAATTATGCATTAATAAGTCTCAATGGAGCTTGTTCTAGTCACATCATGTGCAAGGTACGGCACCAGGATGGGCTTGTCGAGGACTTTCTTATCAAAGAAAACCACACCAAATTCCACTATGATGATGTCATGGTGGTACGTGAGGAGATTCACACCACACACACTCTTCATCACGTAGTAATGTGATGACTCAGACAGTCAAGGTGGAAAATCCAGGTCTTCGTGTAATGCGCACACACACACACTCAAAAGTGGGTCTCAATCAACTTCCTGAATGGGGATGGGCAACGATTAATCGCATCCAAAATAAAAGTTTGTGTGTGTGGTGTATATAAATACACACACATGCATGTATACATTTAAGAAATATTTGCATGTATGCACTTTATATACATTTATACATAATTAATATTATGTATAAATATACATATTTGATATATTAAGAACACATTTTCTTAAATATATACATGCATGCATGTGTATTATATACAAAATAATTATACACACCACATACACATTAGGGCTGCAACTAACGATTATTTTGATAATCGATTAATCGGACGATTATTTTTTCGATTAATCGATTAATCGGATAAAAAAATTATATTTCATTTTTTGTTTATTATAACAAAATAAAACCCTAAAAACCACACTCTTTTGTGTGTTAAACAATCTACTTAATACAGATAACTTAATTATAATGAAAAACAAGAAATAAAAAAAAATATATGACCATAACCTATGACAAAAATGCTATTGTAAACTAGATTAGTGGATAACTCAGCCTAGAAATATCACAAGTGCACAATAATTTTATAAAATCTAAACATTTAGTGAAAAAAACATTCCTTAGTGGGGAACAAATAAGAGACAATAAGTGTAGCACTAACTCTGGTAAAACGTACACATTGCTCTTTGTATTGTTGTTATACATTCATGAAAAACATCGTAAAAATCAGATGCACAGCTGTTTTAAATGTAAAGCACAGCTGTTTAGTGAGGAAGCAAAATATAATAGATAGGACAGAACAAGAAAGGCTATTAATAAGTTTTCATTGCGCAAAAGTATTATGACATGATCATGAAAGAGCTGCACAGAGTGCAAATGCGCATCGCGAGCGCTGAATGATGCGCTTGAAGCAACTCGGAGTCACAGGGCGGCGCGCAGCTCTTCAGTGTCCGCCGCATTAAAGTTAAAAGCACCAAGGAAAGAGAAAGACATATTGACGGTGTATTATACAGTATCTATGCAATAGTTTATTAAGCCTTTTCTTTTAACAGTTTTAAATTTCAGTTAGGCTACTGTACACGTGAAGAACAATTATACTGCGCCGACTCTACTATAGTGTTGTGATCTAACAGACACTCAGTAGAAAGTGATTAAGTTACAGCAATAAAAGTCTAGCAAGATAGAAAAACCATCATAGACCTTTATCTACGGATCAATTATAATAATAACATTGAATCATCTTGGAAAGAGATCATCATGTTAACTGTTGTAACGCGACGCGCTGTTTGAACACCGATTAGAGAATGACTGACAGCCGCAGTGGAGGGAAAAGCTTAGGTTAACTTGAATTTAATGACTTAAATATACATTTCTATCTCACATTATACTATAGTATGGCTTCATAAAGTATACACGATTAACGTAGGTCACCTATTTTGGTTTCAAAACGGCGAATTTACCGAAAGGTGAATGATTTTCGTGTGCTGCATATTGATAGCGGTTTCCTGATGACCGCAAATTAGTTCAAACTCACTGAATCAAGAGTGCGCATGCGAGACAGAAGATAATGTGCTCCAAACTGTCCGTGTTGCGCGCGCGAGACAGGGTAGAGCGGCGAGGGAGAGAGACTGCATGTGCGCCTCATGAAGCGCATGTAAGAAGCGCATGTTCCATGTAAACAATCCCCGTGACGTAATCAGACCAACTAATCGATAATGACATTCGTTGACAACGATTTTCATAATCGATTATAATCGATTTTATCGATTAGTTGTTGCAGCCCTAATACACATATATCATGTAAACACATACTTTTATTTTGGGTGCGATTAATCGTTGCCCATCCCTACTACAGGAAATTATGCAAAATGTGGTTTGTGTCACTTATAAGATGGTAATGCTACTGCATATATCTGTTGTAACTGTATTGATTTCTTTCATGCGGCTCATCAGACAATAGCGTTAGCATCTGATGCTAACAGGACACTGAAGGTCAGTGTTAGAATGTCACATGAATATCTTGTTATTATAGGCCTGTTTTATTACCACATTCCCTGCTTTATCTCCAAAATCACAGCTATGAAAACACAGCCTGTCTCAAAGCCCATGAACAGGAAGAATTTCACCTACAACAAACAGAACTGCAAAATTTGACTAGCTCAAATCATGAGGCTTACGAAGGTGTGCTAAAAAAGGTTAGCATCTGAAATTGCACCTTCAAATACCGCAAGACGCAAGTCCATGTAGGTCTTGACAACCACACAGCAACGCCCTGGCAACCACCCACATCATCATGATGGTAAGTCAAGTCAAATTTACTTGTATAGCGCTTTTCATTATACACAGAACTGTGTGATAGCGTACATTTTGCAATGATAAACAATCTCACAGCCAAGACTACCTATATAATAAGTATTGCTTTACACAAGTGTTCTGAGTGTTTGGCAACCACCAGAACATTACATTTCCCCAGTCCTAAATCTATATATCCACAGCTGTATCGGGTCATATCTGTGTCTGACCTCATGTCATCATAACAACATCCGTCACAGCACTGATGCCGTCTAACTTTAGAACATGTATTAATCCGCCTGCATCCAAACACACACACACTCAGACAGTCACACTGATCTTAAAGTCACCCTGTTGACAATCTCATTAAGTATGTGCGGTTCTATGAATATGCAAATGAGCCCGCCTCCACTCCCTCAGCTCAGAGATCCAAGGTTTGTCAATCACACGTTGATCTGATTGGTTACAAGGTGGTTTGTGACGTCAGAAACACCAGCGATTTCAACCTGTGTTTTTGAGACTGTCTTTGGTTCACTGCAGTTTTAAGGAGGAAATACTCAGCAATGCCGTCCACTTATCAACTTACACATGTGTGTGTTAAAGCGGATTAAAAACACCACATACACACATAAACATTTAAAAGCTGGAGTTTCACCACAGGGGGACTTTAATGACTATATATGAAGAGTTCAGATGCAAAAGTCTCTAAATGCCATTTGAAATTTTCTTCTTTAATGATGATTTTTATCCAACTTGTTTATTTAAGTTCAGTAATTTCACTTAAATGGCAATGATAATTACCTATTAATTGTTATTTAAGTGAAATTACTGAACTTAAATATACAAGTTTGATAAAAATCATCAGTAAAGAAGAAAATTTCAAATGGCATTTAGAGGCTTTTGCATCTAAACTCTTCATATATATAAAAAACATTAATCTAATAACTATTATCTGTGCCTAACAAAGCCTAGTGACGTCACTAACCAGGAACAGCAGCACCTACACCCACCTGTAGGCCCTTCGGCTCTGGGAAATAAGGCACTGTGTGTCTGTCAGAACCTTCCAGAGGAACCCCAGTGTGTGTGACCTTCTCTCCCCGAACAACACAGCGCTGCAGAACGGGACGCCGGCCAGAACGAAGTTGCATGCATTGCACTGCTGAGGAGTGTGAGCACTAAATCCTCTTCCCTTAAGAGAGGATAAAACACGCAAGCCACGCACACACTTACTGTCCTGCACGAGCAGGCCTTTGCTAAGTCTCCAGACCCACATGAGTCGATACACACACACCAGTTTAGATGTGGACCGAGCCACTGCGGAGTGCGGACAGTCAAGCCCACCTCACTTACTGTAGATCACATTACAAACACTGGGCTAAAATAAGAATGGGATACCATAAGACTCTGGACTGCCTGGGATTGTACCAGTATGACACGCAACAAGCTTGCAGTGGTGTGTGTAGAAGTCAGCAGTTCATATCTACTCTAGTTCACATTTGCATGAAGCCAAAAGGTGCTTTTATTGCAGCAGAGACTGAGGTGAGTCGGTTCTGTTTATTCTATGATTCAGAAATATGACTAATAACTGTGCATTGGGACGGTGTGTGAAAGGCCAGTTTGAGTCACTGCAGAGCTGTGGGTGTCTCTTACTGGTATTGAGTCTCTTCTGCTGGTTTAGTTTTGAAATCCTAACATAACTAAACAGGATGTTACAGAAACAATTCCCATATTGCGTCGAGACACTCACTGCAGAACTAAAAACAGCTTCCCTGAAACGGTTCAATTTAGTTCAATTAAGTAAACGTCGGAATGTACACAAAGCGCCGACGGCGTTTATAATAAACCGAATTTGCTGTCTGTTAATGCATACATGATTTAGAGTTATGGATGTTACAACGTGGCTGAGCACAAATCAGGATTATGCATGCTGTCAGTGTGCTCAATTTCAATTCAACAGGAAGTCAAATTGGAATGAGAGAAAAGAGAAATTTACCGAAAGAAATTCTACACAGATAATAAAGTGCTCTTTCATTCTGCTTCATAAAATGAAATTAATTGATTACAGAAAATATAATGAAACATTTGGTCGGTGGCATTTCAAACATTGTTCTTGAAATAGCCCATATGTTACGAATAAAACTAAATTTATTATGATTGATGTTGGCTTGGCAAACTGTCCATTATCATTTTTCTTCATGAAATACACACTCAATTTGCAATTTAACTGACTATGTCAATTGAAATACAGGAACTGAGCCAATTTTATACTGCAAAGGTGGCGCTTCTGAACTGGGAAATAAGGTGTTTTGCACTGATTGTTGCTCATGTGTAGCATAAATGCATTTACACAGCAATTTTCAACTGTATGCTAAGATTTGATATTAGCAGCTGAGGTTGGTCAGACTCAGATTAATTATGCCAGATCATTATTATTTATATAGAATTGAGCAGGCACAGAACATTAACAATGTAAACATGCTTTGGAAAATTTAAAGTTCTCCATTTAATGATGCACAAGATTGAGTACGGGCAAGGTTAAATATAAATCCACCTAGAACAAGGATCAGACTCCACTGATGTAAAATCTCAGTGTTTTTAAGGGATTGCAAGACAAACACAAAAACGTCAATTTCCTCCCTCGCAGAAACAAGATGCAGCATTATAATTATAATCCGTCATCAATGCACCTACGCAAGGAGAGCCTTCAGATCACCAGATACCCGCAGGGGTGTGTTTCTGTGCCAGTGTCATTCATTCACTACAGAGAATAAAGACTATGACTTAATGCACGCCTTAATAATGAAAATATGACCTGTGCATATCGCAAACAAACTGCATAAGCGTTCAGCGCCTCAGTGGAGATCAAATATAACCATCAACCTCGTCTTATCATCATTCTGTGTGTTCACACAGGTGGGTTTTGGTTTAGTCATAGTGTGGCGGATGAGCTGTGGGTCACGTCCCGCCTCTGCGTCACATTCCCCGCCAGCAGAGACTCCCTCACGAGGTGCGCGCACGCAACATATTAATTCGAATTCTTTCAAAAATGAATGACGGTTATTGTTCAACTGCCAAACTGAAATCACAGACGATAATGAATGTTTATCGAGACGGTTAGTCAACACAAAATAAGCCGAAAACGCAGTGAAATATTTGTGGTTATATGTGGAAACGGAGAGAAAACTAACTTTGAACAAATTAATGACAAAAAAACGATTTTAAAACCTTTACGAGGTAGGTACGCACTGCGTACTTACTGCAAAATGAATCTGTGTGAATCTATTTTTTCAGTGCAGCTACTCTGACAGAAAAAAACGCACCTAAAACCGTACACAAAGTTGCTAATAAAGAATAGGAGTATTATGAGTATTATGATGTTGATTTTTGTAGGTGGTGCTGCTGTGAAGACACTCACCTGCGTTTGCTGATGGTCGGCCGTGACTGATGCGCTCCTGATCTCGAGCTCAAGGTGATCCGTCAAGCCTACTTCCGTCAAAGGCACGTGAGCCTGCGTGCGCGGAGGGATACTAATGACGTCAAACTATAAAAAATTTCACTAAAACTGTTTTTTTATCCAGCAATATTTGACCATAACATTCACGCGAAACATATCTAAACGTGTGCTTGCGTTTCCTCAACGAAACGAAGAGTCGATTAAGCTCTTAGATCTTTATAAACAAACCCGAGCTTCCTGATGGCGGATTATGAAACGCGAAATGAGGGAAGTGGAATAATCCAATCAGAGCCCGAGACACGGCACGGTGCAGGAGCACGAGGAGATCACGTGACTAGAGGATGCTGCTGCTGCTGCTGTGCTGTAACTGTTAAACTACAAGTCATTGCCAACTACTTGTTTGTCAGGTTTATTAAATACGTGTTTTAGTAATAAAGTCGATGTATTTTCCATATAAATCTATTAGGTTGTTCATAAATGGAGCACACAGAGCGACACTAATGCACTTCCGCGCTAATCCATCTAATGGTTGAGACTCGCGCAGCCGCACGTACGCCAGCATCAGCCTTCATCATCATCTGTTAACTCTTTAAAAAGCAAACACTGAGGAGATTTTACCGTTATATTCACGTATATAAATCACATTTGTGATCCCAGAACACTAAACAAACTATAATAACGAAATTATCATGTTTATATTACAAATACCACGAGTACCATGCTTTATGCACATTTAGCATGATAAAACCTTATTGCTTGGACTTGTTCTATGGTGGTATTCTGTTATTGGCCATGGACCACGGTAATTTCCTGTTTTTTGAACGTGCACAATGCTAATATCATGTATTTTGTACTTGTACCATGGGAGCACTATGTCTTACCATGCATTTTTGGTACCACGAAAACATGGTTCGTACAGTAAATACGGTAATTCATCAGTACCAGATCATTACCATCAGATCATTACCACCTTTTGATTCTATAATTTGTAGTTACTGGCACTAGCTAGGGACATACAGTGGTGTAATTTACAAAAAATGAAGTGGAGATTTATTTGAGTATATGTGTCTCATAAAGTTATCATGATATGATAATATATAAACATGATGGTTTGTTTTGTGCTCTGATAGATTAATGCCCAGCGCCCTCTAGTGTACATATATCATCTTTCAGCTCAGATATTCACAGATAAAGACATTCATTCCAGTCATGTGAAACATCAGCATCAAGGTGAGTATAAGACATATTCAAATGCACACTTACAGCACAGTTGACAGGTAATACGTGTACATGTGTATAAGTTTTCTGCATCTGCAATTCAAATCTGCATTATTTAATTCTGTGCATTAAGATGTAGTGTAACGAGGCAACGAAAATTACATTTACAAATAATCGAATGTTCTCAAAACTACGGAGGCGTATTGCATTCACTTGAAGTAAAAAAAATCTACTCTGTTTTTCTGAATTAACGAGTTAATTTTTCATGAGAAAAAAAAATTTGCTCTGTTTTTCTGAATTAATGAGTTAATTTTTCATGAGAAAAAAAGTTTTTGCTCTGTTTTTCTGAATTAACGAGTTAATTTTTCATGGAAATGTTTTTTTTTTGCTCTGTTTTTCTGAATTAACGAGTTAATTTTCATGAGAAAAAAAATATTTTGCTCTGTTTTTCTGAATTAATGAGTTAATTTTTCATGGATTTTTTTTTTGCTCTGTTTTTCTGAATTAACGAGTTAATTTTTCATGGAATTTTTTTTTTTTGCTCTGTTTTTCTGAATTAACGAGTTAATTCAGAAAAAACAGAGCAAAAACTTTTTTCTCACGAAAAATTAACTCATTAATTCAGAAAAACAGAGCAAAAAAAATTTTTCTCATGAAAAATTAACTCATTAATTCAGAAAAACAGAGAAAAATGTTTTTTCTCATGAAAAATTAACTCGTTAATTCAGAAAAACAGAGCAAAAAAATTTTTTTCTCATGAAAAATTAACTCATTAATTCAGAAAAAAAGAGAAAAAAAATTTTCTCATGAAAAATTAACTAATTAATTCAGAAAAACAGAGTAGATTTTTTTTTCTTCAAGTGAATGCAATACGCCTCCGTACAAAACCATATGCATTGGCTGTTCATCATGTAATTGATTCTCTGAACTGAACTGGTAGTAACTTCTGCTTTTAAATAATCTAATTAAACCTCCAAGTACAATGCATCTTCTGTAAAAGTGCCTAACTCATTTACACTCTGTGGTCAAACTTATTTTTGAGAGATATACTGAGAATACCAAACAACAACAACGGTGTAGAATATACTACAGCTCTGCGGACACAAAGCTAAATCACATACTTCCCTACTACTGTATATAGTTGGCGAAAAACAGTATGTGACAAAAGTAGTATGTCTGAATTCACAGTACTTTTAAAAGACTAGCCAAAAACATCATCAAGAACACATCACATCCAGGACATCTCCTGTTAATTGTTTGCCATAAGAACCAAACGTGTACAGGACAGTTTCTTTCCAGTCGCCATCCGAAAGTCAAAAATGCATTGAATGCAAAGAAGTGAAATATCATCACGTGAATTATGTATATACAATTTGAAGTGTCTTATTTATTGTTGGTGGTTATATATGTGTCTTGTAATGTGTTACTAATTTCATTGTATGCAAATACAAATATATATGTCTGAATTCACAGTACTTTTAAAAGACTATGCAAAAACATTATTTATATCAAATCACATCCAGATTTCTATTCAAATTTAAAATCAAAAGTTCCTGGATGATCTACTTCTGGTGAGATTCTGAAGTGTGCATATGATGGACACTTTACTATCCCATGAGGCCACAGGATAGGGACGGCTGCGTCCCAAAGCACAGTATTATTCTGAATGGTGTAGCGAAGTGTCCAAGAATCATCCGAGGTCATCCTGGTACCTTTTTCTGACTCTTTTGGGAGTACTGCGATTCAAACATCAGCCCCACTTCTTTTGTCACATACTGTTTTTCGTGTGAAATTCAAAAAATCTGAATATCGTGCAAACGTTCATTTATTTCAGTAATTCAACTTAAAAGGTGAAACTAATATATTATATAGACTCATTACATGAAAAGTGAGATATTTCAAGCCTTTTTTGTTATAATTTTGATGATTATGGCTCACAGTTATGGCTCACAAAATTAGAATATTGTGAAAATGTTTTCAAGCCATAATCATCAAAATTATAACAAATAAAGGCTTGAAATATCTCTCTTTGCATGTAATGAGTTTGTTTAACTTGAATTACTGAAATAAATGAACTTTTGCACCATATTCTAAGTTTTCGAGTTTCACCTGTACGTATGCATGTATATGTGTGTATCTGTGAATGTGTGTATATATGTATGTGTGTATATCTGCTGCTTGTTCTGGACTAATACAGGTTATTGTTTGAAGGTGAGTGTTTTGAAACCAGCTCATACTGCTTTGAGCATCTGCGTGTGTGTGTCCTAGTGAAGGTGTGTATCTCACCTGCTCTCCACGACTCTCTGCATGTGTGTGTGTGTGTGTGTGTGTCTCTCACCTGCTCTCCACGACGACCCCCCCGCTGCTGCTGCTGCCGCTGCCCATGATGAGCTGCTCACCTGACGGCTCTCGTCTCTCTCACTGACCGCTGGTGTGTGTCCTTGTGCCGCTCGCCCACTCCACAGGTTAGAGACAAACCCTTCGGCCAATCCGGGGAAACCCTCACCTGTAAGCCACTGAAGTCTGCATCAAATCCCGTCGCAAATCCCATCGATGCACTCTGGACTGGACAACGTACAATATCTCAAACTGAGCCAAGATCTTAATATACTGTATGATCCACATTAATTTTGAATATGAATTTTACTGTAACATCTCCTGAGATAAACGCATACTGAATATTGTACATTTAATTATTTCTTAATGTTTTCTGCTCATTCACAAGTGTAGTTTGTCACTGGCAGTGTTATGTATTATTTATATAAGATATTATATTATTGATAAATATAAATATAATTTCTATATTTAAATAAACACATGTTTATAGTTATATTTTAGTTTTCATTTTAGTCATTTTGTATGTTCTTTTGGCATTTGGTTACACTTTATTTGAAATTTAAGCATATTTAAACATTTAAATGCTGAGTAAAAATAATTATATAATTGATAATTTTAAGATATTTTTTATTTAAAGATAGATTATTTTATTTTAAGATATTTATATTATTATGTAGTCTTTATTTTTATATTTTCATTTTAATTAGTAATTTTGGTATGTGCATTTGTATTTTTTACTATAATTTTAGTATGTTTAGTACTTAAAATTCAATCAATTTTTGCAAAAGCCAATATTTTTGTTATTTTCAAAAATATAATGTATTTATATTTTAATTTGAATAATAAATACTTCTATATAGTTTATTTCAGTTTTATTAATTTTAATACTCTTAACTCTTTATACTTTCGGTTTAAAACTTTTAGGTAGTTGCCAAAGCAACATTTCTAATTTTAATTTTTTCATCTAATATTTATATTTAAAAAATGAGTTAACGATAACACTGGTCATCACCAGGTACCCAAAAGTGAATCGTCACACTGAATTATGCCTAAAACATGGCGCTCAAGAAGTCCTCTACTAAACTAGCATTAGTTCTAAAATAGGCATTTGCTATTTTAAGTGTTTATGAATAATTAAAGCAAGTGTGTTTTTTGTACAGGATGGCAGGATATGAGACAGAGCAGTGTCTCTATCAGAGAGACATGAGTCATGCAGTCGAGGACATGTTGGATAATACCTCTCTCTCTCTCTCTCTGGAGGTCATTGTGTAAAGCGAGGCTCTTAGTGAGGTAAGCAGGGTAAACTCTGATTAGCATGGTAACGGTTAAGGCCGTCATGGACTTGTACTGTATTAATCTTTGTTAACGTTAAACAAAATAGTCATTTGTTCATGTTAGTTCATAGTGCATTAACTAATCTTAAAAAATATCAAAGTATTAGTAAATGTTGAAATTAACATTAACAAAGATTAATAAAATCTGTATAAGTGCAGTTCATTTTTAGTTCATGCTAATTAATGTAGTTAACTAAAGAACCTTATTGTTAAGGGTCTTTTTTGTAAAGTGCCTACTGTAAAGATCTAATACCATCATATGCAGATAAGTACAACCAGAAAGACACATATCAACAGTAAAACACGTACGAGTTTATTTTGTGGTTGAACAAAAGAAAAAAAGCACCTATTTTAATGAGCAGTGCTGGTGGAGGCAGCTCATTGGCTGTCCTGGCTGTAGACCACGCCCACCTGCCTCCTGGCTTCATCCATGATCTCCATCAGCAGAGCCGAGTCTGCGAGAGACATGCAGGAACTCTCCTTCAGACCTGCAAGACATGATCAGATTTCAATGAGCTGAAGGTCATTAAAGGGATATTCACCCAAAAATGAGAATGTACTCTTCCTCAAGTCATCTAGGCGTATATACAGTGGTGGAGGAAGTACTGAATCTCAGTACTTAAGTGAAAGTACAAATAACCAGATAAATATTTACTTTAGTAAAAGTAGAAGTAACACAATGACAACCATACTTAAGTAAAAAGTAAAAAGTACCTTATTTTAAATGTACTTTAAGTATTTAAAGTAAAAGTACTTGCATAACAATTTGTTCTCTTAATGACTATTTTCTAATGATTAATAAAACATTTAATTCTAACTCATTCAACTTAATACTCCTATAATGATGTTCAATAATCATGGAAAAAAAATGTTGCCACCATTTCTGAAACAAGCTTGCAATTAGGCAATATACACATCATGCTTATCCTTACTATATGTTAATAACTCTGTTTGGCAGTAAACGAGATTAATTTATGGTGTAATTCTGAACCTCTTGGCTTGCCATAATCCTAACCAAACGTATATTACACACGGTGCGTTTCCTATGCACGGAAAAACATATTTTTGCGTATAGTTGCACGATAAACACTGCGTGCGAGACGCATAATGTAACGGGTTGATATACTGTATCTATGGCAACCAAACGTCACTGACGAGACAAACGTGCAACGAACGGACGGTCAGATTACGGTTTGGCAGGGGAAAAACTGATCAGAAAATGTAACGAAAATGTAACAGAAGTTGTAGAAATGTAGTGGAGTAGAAAGTATAATAATTGCTGCAAAATGTAACGAAGTAAAAGTAAAAAGTATGCACTATTTATTCTACTTAAGTAAAGTAAAGATACGTGAAAAATGTACTTAAGTAAAGTAACAAAGTATTTGTACTTCGTTACATTCCACCACTGCGTATATATGACATCATTCTTTCAGACGAATGAACAGGTGACCTTGGAGCAGGCAGCGGCGGACCTCTTCTGCCTCGTAGCGCATGCCGGTGCTGTTGATGAAGTTCAGCGGGAGAGCGGGTTCAGGCAGCGGATACTGAGTCTCCACACCGTTCACGATCAGAGACGTCGGGCACCACATATGAGCTGGAATCTGACCCACAAAGATGAAAGTGCAACATGTGCCTGTAAAATTACCCATCATGCAGTGTGTAACATAGATCTAAGTGAGTTTTAAATCTGTATATTAAGTTATCGTCTCTTCAAAGTAGGAGTCGACTCGGAGTCAATGAAACGAATCGTTTTTCAAACGAGTCATGAGCCGTTTCGTTTTGACATCAAACCAAAACATTACAGACGGATCATTCCTTTAGTTCCAGAAAAAGATAAATCAAAAGGTATTGCGTTTGATTCCCAATCCTGCATTCTTCACTTGAAATTGGGAATTTTGAGAGAGGTTAATAAAACATTAACACACTGATGATGATAAACAAGCTCCAAGCATTTGGAAACCTATCTTTAAAGTTAATTTAAAATTAGAATAGACATTTTGTGTGCATAGAAAAAGTTCAGCTCATGAAAAATGGGGGCAAAAAAAAACAAAAAAAAAACAGCATTGCGTTTATAATTTTGTTCAGTGTATATTTATATTTTTCCTAATGCTTTAAATGTTGTTTTTATGACCTATAGAGCACATTGAGATTCATTGTATGTATGAAGGGTGCTATACTACGGAGGCGTATTGCATTCACTTGAAGAAAAAAAAATCTACTGTTTTTCTGAATTAACGAGTTAATTTTTCATGAGAAATTTTTTTGCTCTGTTTTTCTGAATTAATGAGTTAATTTTTCATGAGAAAAAATTTTTTTTGCTCTGTTTTTCTGAATTAATGAGTTAATTTTTCATGAGAAAAAAGGTTTTTGCTCTGTTTTTCTGAATTAACGAGTTAATTTTTCATGAGAAAAATTTTTTTTTGCTCTGTTTTTCTGAATTAATGAGTTAATTTTTCATGAGAAAAAAAGTTGTTGCTCTGTTTTTCTGAATTTCTGAGTTTATTTGGAAAATTTATTTGTTTTTGATAACTTTATCAAAAACGTTAATTCATTTTTTGAAAAACAGAAAAACAGAGCAAAAAAAAAAATCCATGAAAAATTAACTCGTTAATTCAGAAAAACAGAGCAAAATATTTTTTTTCTCATGAAAAATTAACGAGTTAATTCAGAAAAACACAGCAAAAAAAAAAAATCCATGAAAAATTAACTCGTTAATTCAGAAAAACAGAGCAAAAACTTTTTTTGTCATGAAAAATTAACTCATTAATTCAGAAAAACAGAGAAATTTTTTTTCTCATAGTGAATCCAATACGCCTCCGTACTATACAAATGAATGAAAAGTATTATTATTAAAAAGTATTGTACACTGCAGGCCTGCTGCATCAGACTCAATCAAAGTCACTTTGAATAAAAGCATCTGCCAAATGAAGGAATGTAAATGTGAATAATCTGAATCCCGATCACGAGATGTTTGGGTGTGTGTGATTTAGTTTCAACGGTACAAATATAATTTTTGCCAGAATATGACAGCAGTTACAGTAACACATGATCAGATATTTACACGACCTCGGGTGAGAGCGCGAACGAGAACAGACCTTGATGGTGCCTTTGGTCCCGACGATGACGGCTTCGTTTGGAAGATCAGTGGAGATAGTGCAGGTACAGACGGCCATCCTGTGTCCTGAGAACATCAGTGTGACGACCATCGCTTCATCTACACCTGTGGATATCAGTCACACACTTGTTTGAATTTATATCTTGTTTGTATTTATAATCAAATAAGTTCATCATCATCATCAGTGTGTTTGGCCTGTGATATCTGTACCCGTGTCCAGGCAGAATCCGGTTGCTTGTACGCGCTCCGGCTTCTCTCCGTTGAACACCATGAGCACAAACTGCAGACAGTAGATGCCGATGTCGATCAGAGCTCCTCCTCCCAGATCCTTCTCCACGGCCCGAGACACGTGCATGAGGGACGCCCCGAAATCTGCCCGCACCAGCTTCACCTCGCCCAGCTCGTCCCGGGACAGCAGCCGCCGGATCTCAGCCGAGGCCGGGAAGAAGCGGGTCCACACCGCCTGCGGACCGCCGAAATCATGCGCTCATCCTCACAAATAATGATAATAAACTAGTACTTTTTTTATTTAAAAAATTCATAATAATATGAATAGTAATTAATTAAAATAACAATTTGAATATTAATTTTAAAAACTAACTTAAATAAATAAATACGTGTCCAAATGCCTGGAGCTCGTCTTATTATTCATCCGTGTGAACCAGGTGTAATATTTCATTGGAATATTTGCAGGTGTATAAATCTAGAATAATATATAAATAAATATTATATACTTACACCCATAAAAGCAGACACTCATTAATAATAGCTATTAAACATTATTAATAATATTAATACCAATGCAAACACAAAACAAGTACAATAATTAACACATTAAATACATATTTTAATTATTTATTAATATTATAAAAAAATATTAATAATGTGTGTCTGCTATATACTATTTATTTTATATATAATATTTATTTATGTTAAATTTTATACACCTGCAAATATAACACCTGGTTCACACGGATGAATAATAAGACGAGCTCCAGGCATTTGGGCACATATTCATTTAATTCAGTGTTTTTAATTAATATTTAAAATGGTATTTATGCTAATTTATATTTTTTATAACTATAATTAATTAATATTTCTATATTACATATTTTAAAATAAAAATAGTAACATTAAATACATCTGTTTAATTAATAAAGTGCATTTTAATCTCTTTAGTCATTGTATTACTTTTTAAAAAATATATTTATTTGTAAACTTTTCCAAATCATTAATAAAGAGCATCTTACAATTACAAAGTTAGTATTTTTCTGCAATAATGCTAAATAAAGCATAAAATATATAATAAAAAAAAAATAGGTAAATACACTTTAGGATAACAAATGCATCCACATAATAATAATAATAATAATAAATAACTAAAAATACAATTCAAATCTCTGACATTATTTGTGGTCTGCACATATAATATTATGACAATGTAAAGTCAATTACAACAACACAAGTGATCATGCCTAAACCAACGAGTCTCCACAAACTGATCAATTAAAGACTGTATTCAATTTCATAAAAATATTCTCATACATATTATTGTTTTTCCTCGTGAACGAAGCTCAACACCTGCACCTCTGCTCACCTCCATGAGGAAGACGTCATTCTTCTTTGCGGAGGCGATCAGTTCCCGAACTTCCCTCAGGTTCATGGCCAGCGGTTTCTCACACAGGACGTTCCTCTTAGCGTTCATGAAGAGAACGCCCACCGACAGATGATGAGGGTGGATCGTGCCCACATACACCACATCTGGAACACATCAGCATCTATACACTCACTGCACATCTGGAACATCATCAATACACTCACTACACATCAGCATCTATACCACCACCATACTACTACTACTACTACTACTACTACTACTATAATACTGCGATGTAATTTTGCTGCCTATCTTGGCCAGGTCTCCCTTGCAAAAGAGATTTTTAATCTCAATGGGTTTTACCTGGTTAAATAAAGGATAAATAAAAATAAATAAAAAAACTGCTAATAATATTACTACTGTTACTGCCATAATACTACTACCACTACCATACCACCACCACCTACTACTACTACTACTACTACTACTAAATTAATAATAATACCATCATACCTCTACTACCATACTACTACTTTTGTTCTTTTGGCTACAAAACCACTGATTTCTATTGTGATTGTTAATGATGTGTTTATCTTGTTACACAGCTTCAGATGTAAGGCCCAAAACAAATGTCCCTTATAGAGTATAAAATGTGAGTGTAAAATAGAAGCTAGATACAGTGGTGTGAATAAGTTTGGACACCCATGCTAAAGTTGCCTAAAAAGAGGAATAAAAAAATCATCTTTTGGATATTGATCTTAATGCCTTAATTAGAAAAATGAGGAAAACTCCAACCTTTAAGGACACCAATTTTCTTTGTGAATGAATAATGTGTCATAAATAAATAAATGTTTTTCCTTAAAATACAGGGTGCATAAGTCACGGCACCCCTATGTTAAATTCCCATAGAGTCAGGCAGATTTTTATTTTTAAAAGCCAGTTATTTCATGGATCCAGGATAATATGCATCCTGATAATTAAAATATCCCCACATCATCACACACCTTCCACCACACCGAGAGATTGGCATGGGGTACTTTCCATAAGATCATCTTTTAATGCAAATCAAACCAGCTATTAGGCTGGTTTAAGTAAAACCATGCCAATCTCTAGGTGTGGTGGAAGGTGTGTGATGATGTGGGCATATTTTAATCCCAAAGGCCAAATTATCCAAATTATCCTGGATCCATAAAATAACTGGCTTTTAAAAATAAAAATCTGCCTGACTCTATGGGAATTTAACATAGGGGTGCCGTGACTTATGCACCCTGCATTTTAAGGAAAAACATTTATTTATTTATGACACATTATTCATTCACAAAGAAAATGTGTGTCCTTAAAGGTTGGAGTTTTCCTCATTTTTCTAATTAAGGCATTAAGATCAATATCCAAAAGATGATTTTTTATTCCTCTTTTTAGGCAACTTTAGCATGGGTGCCAACACTTATTCACACCACTGTATTTTTAATCTTGTGATGATTTTGACAATGTGAAACGAGAACAGATTATTGGACACATTCTGATGGTAGTTTTACACAGATGCTGTTCTGAGATCAGTTTATCGTCTCACCGATCTCGGGATCTTTGGCCAGCTCTTCATAGCTGCCGTAAGCGCGAGGGATGCCGTGCTTCTGCGCAAACTCCTGCGCATGCGCCAGGTCACGCGCACCCACAGCCACCACCTGTGTTCAGCGATAAAGTGACATTTTAATATCATTCTTAAAATTAAAATAAATAATATTAGATTTCATGTTTTATGTACATTGCATTAGATTTTACTTTATTATTTTTATTAAATTTTAATTCGTAGCCTACATAGCACCGTTCTTCTTGTGCTTAACGCTATATCACATGCAACATACATCCTTGTGCATAATTAAACACTATATTACATGCAACAATGTCAATGTATCTATTCTTGTGCATAATTAAACATTATATGTTTATGCAACAATGTCTCAGCTCACGGTGTCGCTGTTTCTCCGCTGCACAGTAAAGTCTCCATATTTCATACGCGGTTTGTTACACAAGGCAAATCATATTGAAGTTTGTAGAATGCATCATTTAAAGTGTCTTATTGTTATAGATGAGACTCAATGCATGAGACTCAGTGTCAGTTTTTAACTCGGTTAACTCCTTCGTGCAGTGTGTATGCTGTGTGTGTTTATCCTGCAGTTTGACACTAAGCTGAAGTTTCTCAGGTGTGTGTTTGTGTGTACCTGGTGTTGTTCTGGCGAGAGTCTTCAGTGCCACTGTAAAGTCATGACTGATTCTTCCAGCGCTGCAGATTCCCCACCTGATCGACATGATGTGTGTGTGTGAGTGTGTGTTAGATCATAGGGGCTTTCGAAACACGCGTGTGAAGCTTAGAAAGATTTGCTAAACGTTTCGAATCAGTGATTCGGAGCGCGTGTCACACTACCAAAGTCACGTGAGTTCAGTAACCGAGGCTTCATGACATCATAACTGTTTCGAAATATCTCTGTTTTGCCGCTAGGGGGCGAATATCATTTTAAGTTTTATAATGTTTTTTTTTTTTTTTTTTTTTTTTTAGTTTTATAATGTGTCGACATTTTTTAATGACACATGTTTTAGAGTTTTAGTTAATTGTCTCTTATTAGCATGATTAACCAACCTCACCATAAAACAAGCCCTACAATTTAATAAAATAACACTGCATTACTTAATGGTATTAAATGATTAGTTAATTGTATTGAATAGACCACACTGGCAATAAAACATTTTGTAATAAGAGGTGTGTTATGCATCTTGTGGTTGAGTTTTCTTAGCATTGAAACTGTTTTGTCCAGCAGGGGTCACCAGCGTGTGGCGTTTCAGAGCTTCGAATCAGTGAATTATTTTTTGAAGGAATCGGTTCAATTGATTCCGAGTTTCGAAAAGCCTCGTTTCTCGTATCACTACTGTAAGAACCAGCAGATGACGACAAACCCTTTATATCAGAATTGAGCAGTGTTTACTGTATACTGACTACTATTTTGTTTTATGTGAACCAGTTTACAATATACAACAATTTTTATGATACACTATTGTCCGAATGCTTAAAAAAATCCATTTGAACCCATTTAGACCTAAATTATATTCAAAAGACACACAAAAAAATATGTCCATGTGTGAACAAACTAAAATTCACCTTCAGCATCACTCGTTGGATAGTGTAATGTTTATTGTGCACAATATTCTCCACCACTACACACACATGACTGTTTATTACAGAAATGTTCAAACTCTTTTCCTGAGTAGCACCGTCCAAACAAGCCTCAGATCAATCAATGAATGGAGGGCAGTCATTGGCTGTCCTGCTCATAAACCACGCCCACCTGCCGCCGGGCCTCATCCATGATCCCAGTCAGAAGCTCGGAGTCTGTCAGGGACATTTTAATGCTCTCCTTCAGTCCTGGAAGACGGATGAGAGGTTCAAACGCTGCATTCACCCTTCTAGCTACTACTTTCCCTGAACCAATAGAAACTTCAATATGTTTTTCAGAAAATAAAGACAGAATTAATACAGGAACACACATTTTTCTTGAAGATATTATTTGTGTATCTCCTACAATCTTTTACTATAATAATTTATTAAAAAATTTAAATTGGAAAAAAAGGTGGCCCTTACAACAAAAATATGTGCTCACTATAAATAAAGTAAAGGAATTGGGGATTGTGTTCAAAACTAATAAATAAATGTGACCCTGATCGATATTTTATGATTAAATATAAAATTAACATTGGCACTAGATGGTCATTTTGCCAAGTTTTATCATTTATTTTTGTCATGTTTCTATAATGAACAATGATGGACAAATATTGACACAATTATTAAAGATAATATCCAGCAAGATATATCCATAACATTTAAAGACATCATTTTTTGGATACTTTGATTTTGACCCAACTAAAAACAAAGCTCGCTTTGTGAATGGCATTTATTTTTATATACATAAATGTAAATATGTAAGTATAAACTGAGTTTATACTCAGTTTATTCTTATTATTCTGAAATGAAAAGTCAAAATTGATAGACAGATTGATGGATGGATAGATAGACATTGATTGTTTGATTTTTTGATTAATTGTTTTTTGTTTGTTTGATTGATCGTTTGTTTGTTTTGATTGTTTGTTTGATTGATCGTTTGATTGATTGTTTTGATTTTGTTTTTTGTTTGTTTGATTGTTTGTTTATTTAATTTATTTATTGTTTGATTGATTAATTGTTTGTTTGTTTTAATGATTGTTTGTTTGATTGTTTTAATTGTTTGTTTGTTTGTTTGATTGTTTGTTTGTTTGTTTGTTTATTTGATTTATTTATTGTTTGATTGTTTCATTGTTTGATTGATTGTTTGTTTGATTGATCGTTGGATTGATTGTTTGTTTGATTCTTTTGATTTAATTTTTGTTTGATTGTTTGTTTCATTGTTTGATTGATTGATCATTTGATTTCTATCTTCTTCTATTTTTCTTTTTTTAGCAAATCATTGCAAACATTTTTTCTTTTCCTGTATGTTCAGATGAGATTGAACATGTCATTGATATATTGTGTATATCATCTCTGTCCGGTTTGCAAGCATAACATTTTTTAATTGTATTTTTAATGAAAAAAGACAAATGAGAGTCGCTCAGGACGGATGCATGACACCCAGAACTCATGAGATCCTTCACATCGTGTGTTTAAGTGTGTGTGTTTGTGTGTGTGTTACCTTTCAGAAGGCAGCGTCTCACTTCTTCTGCCTCGTATCTCAGTCCGGTGCTGTTCTCGAAGTTCAGAGGCAGCGCGGGCTCGGGGAGAGGGAACTCCGTCTTCTTCCCGTTCACCTCCAGAGTGGTTGGGCAGTGCATGGGATTCGCCACCTAACCGACGACAGACCCAATGAAAACAGCATTATTCTGCATTACAGTTGTAAGTCAAATATTCCCCATTGCATTATTATACTATACTGTATATTCAACATTATATAGTAGTTTAATGTACTGACACTTAAAATGTATTCTCACATGGTTATTTTTATTTTGAGTGAACTATACACCATGCATATTTTGCATTTTTTGTCACAATGCACAATGCATTTTTGTATTGTGATATGGTGCATATCTTGAATGCAATATTAGTCACTTTGAATTGTGCCTGTAAAATGATGTGAACGGAAGCACCACGGTATGTGTGTGTGTGTGTGTTCTCCGTCACTCACTCTGATGGTTCCTCTGGTTCCACAGATGGTGGCGACGTTCGGGAGCAAACAGGAGAGAGTGCAAGTACATGAAGCCATCCTGTTCCCGGAGAACTTCAACACCACCACCATCGACTCGTCCGCTCCTGACACACACAGATCAACATCATGATCAGATCGTCTGAAACATCTCACATGACCAGAATATTGGCTTTAAATCATGTGGTGCAGTTATATTTTAGACATAGACAGGAGTACTAGGACCAAAACATACAAGAAATGACTAAAACTAACTGAAATTAAAGGCAGGGTAGGTAAGTTTGAGAACTGTATATGCAGGTTCAGGTGCTACTGGGGATTTGGGCGGCTCCTGTAGCAGCAGGGGTGGTTGCCATGGCAGCGAGGGAGAGTGACAGTTGCCCAGCCAATCAGTGCATTCGTTCCGACTGGAAAGAGTAAAAGCCCTGAGAGGACTACAGACACTCGATTTTATACTCTCCTTTTCAGAGTTCTTACATTTTTGATATGTATTGGTATATAAAAACAGTTTAAACAAATGTGGGGAAAAGTGTCAGAAAAAGGAAATCCAAGGCACTCTTCTTTAGAAAATTAAAAAGCCTTTATTGGACTGGCTATATCATGATAGAAAAGTTAAAAACATGTGTAAAAACACAAACAAACAATTCCCTCTTTTGTAGATGCTAATTGGATTGGGAACACACCTGAATGACAATTAGCCTGCATATACAGAGAAGGTCCACTAGGAGGTGTTTAAAAATATATATATAAATAAAAAAAAATTGCAAAAAATAAAAAAAAACAATTTCGAAACATTGTTTTCAAAACAAACTGCTGACCCTGCTTTTAAAGTCAAAACAGAAAATGGAAAGATAAAATAAATATTAACTAATATTAATTCTAAATATTAACACAAACTATATTAGTATCTCAATTATACTAGGATAGGAGTAAACTAAAACTATACAGACATATATTTTTTTGTTTAAGTGTAATGGTCAGTACCGGAGGGCAGCAGGACCCCTGTGGCGTGGATGGACTGGGGTTTTTCCCCCTTGAACACCATCAGAGCGAACTGTAGACAGTAGACGCCGATGTCCAGCAGAGCTCCTCCCCCCTGATCCCTCTGTGTGGAGCGGGCCCGGTCCAGAAGAGGCAAGCCGAAATACACCTGCACCATCTTCACCTCACCGATAGTGTTCTCGGACAGGAGCCGGCCCACCTCAGCGTACACGGGGAAACACCGGGACCACACAGCCTGGCAGAGAGAGAGAGAAATTAATACATATATTATTATTAATAATTGTTTTTGGCTATTTTATTTTTATGTATGACGATTGTTTAAATATCACAATACAAAACAAATATTACCTGTCCTAAAAATAGGCATACGTTTCGGTAACACTTTATTTTACAGTGTTTTTATTACAGGTATAGTTACTGTATAATAAATATGGTAATATTTTAGGACAGGTAAGATTTGTTTTTTATTGTGACATTATTTGCATGATGCTTCAAGTTCTCATTATTGTAATTTAATTAGTCCAAAAATGGACATTTTATTTAAATTGAAACACATTTCTAAATCAGAGTAGCACATGTTTTTAATTGATTGATTGGTTCTGATGCACTAATGAACGTTTTTGCAGGTGTCTGCATGAGTTTGTGTTGTTATGTGTGTTTGGTGTGTGTTCACCTCCATGAGGAAGACGTTGTTCTCCTTGGCGGCCGAGACGAGCTGCTTGACCTCTCTCAGGTTCATGGCGAAGGGTTTCTCACACAGAACATTCTTCCCTGCGTTCAGGAACAGCAGACCGACCTGAAGATGATGAGTGTGAACAATCCCGATATACACCACATCTGACGGAGGAGAGGACAGTCACTAACTGCAGCAATCAATCAATCAAACAAACAAACAAACAAACAAACAATCACACAATTATTCAAACAAACAATCAAATCAACACTCTTAGAAGAAAAGGTTCTCTATATAACCCTAGAAGGTTCTATACACTCTTAAAAAAAGGGTTCCTCTGGGTTCTATATAGAACCCTGGGGTTCCAAACTTGGCCAATAGAACCCTTTACCAAAAAAAATGGTTCTATATAGAACCATTTTGGAGTTCCATATATGAAGTGGGGGATGGAACCATTTCTGGTTCTAAATAGAACCATTTCTTCTAAGAGTGAAACAAACAATCAATCAAACAATAAATCAATCAATCAAACAATAAATAAATCAATCAAACAAACAATCAAAGAAACAAACAATCAATAAATCAATCAATCAAACAAACAATCAAAGAAACAAACAATCAAACAAACAATAACTCAATCAAACAAACAAACAAACAAACAATAAATCAATCAATCAAACAAACAGTCAATCAAATAAACACACAATCAATCAAATGATCAATCAATCACACAATTATTCAAACAAACAAACAAACAAACAAACAAAACAACACTCTTAGAAGAAAAGGTTCTATATAAAACCTTAAAAGGTTCTATCAG
Source organism: Pimephales promelas (assembly GCF_988280905.1). NCBI lineage: Eukaryota > Metazoa > Chordata > Actinopteri > Cypriniformes > Leuciscidae > Pimephales > Pimephales promelas. The sequence goes on along the minus strand of NC_142778.1, from coordinate 36,983,970 downwards.
TGCTACGAATTTGGAACCCCTAAAAGGTTCTATACACTCTTAAAAAAGGTTCTATATAGAAACCTGGGGTTCCATACTTGGCCAATAGAACCTTTTACCAAAAAAATGGTTCTATATAGAACCATTTTGGAGTTCCATATATGAAGTGGGGGATGGAACCATTTCTTCTAAGAGTGAAACAAACAATCAATGAATCAATCAATCAATCAATCAATCAATCAATCAATCAAACAAACAATAAATAAATAAATCAAACAATCAAAGAGACAAACAATCAAACAAACAATAAATCAATCAATCAAACAGTCAATCAAATAAACAAACAATCAATCAAATGATCAATCAATCAAACAAACAAACAATCAATCAAACAAATAAACAAACAATCAAAACAAAGAAACAAACAATCTATCAAAAAACAAACAAACAAACAAACAAACAATGTCTATATCCATCCATCAATCTGTCTTATCAATTTTGACTTTTCATTTCAGAATAATAAGAATAAACTGAGTATAAACTCTGAGGGGAAAGAAGGTTCCCACAGTACTCCATTTCCTCACCGATATCTGGGTTCTTGATCAGCTCCGCGTAGCTGCCGTATGCATCGGGAATCCCGTGAGTCTTCGCAAATGTCTTTGCACTATCTAGGTTTCTTGCTGCAACTGCGACTATCTACAAAACACACAGAAAGACAGATAAGTCAACGAATACAGGCTATCACATATGAAAGCAGGCGTTGAGTTAGCACCTGGTGATCTTGATGAGGAAGAGTCTTCAGAGCCACACAGAAGTCATGACTGATGTTCCCCGCTCCACAGATTCCCCAGCGTGTCGCCATGTTCCTCCTGTTCCTCCTGCGTGTGCTGCGAACGCTTTTATCTGCGGCCCAGAGTTCAGGAGGTCATGCGCTCTGATAAAGAGTAGCTCTCTGATTGGAAACTGCCGTAAACATCTCTTTGTCGGCTCAGTTTTACAGTTTGATGTTAAATATTAAACATGTGGGGTGAGATATCAATGTGTTTGAGGCTCAATATGAAGAGCTCATAGTGACTCAACAGATCAGATCCTCTTTAAACTTGTCAACTAATGATGAGCAAGCATTGTGTCAAAATGCTTGATCATCGTTACTGTTGGATAATGTCTTTCAAACAAGGTGAAAATGCTTTGATACCTTCATGCAATTGATTATATATTATCAATTGCTATGTCTTGTTAATCAAAATATTATACTGGTTCTATTTAATATATAATATGTTCTATATTACATACAAGTGAAACTAAAAAAAAATTGAATATCGTACAAAAGTTAATTTATTTCAGTAATTCAACTTAAAAGCTGAAACTAATAGACTCATTACATGCAAAGTGAGATATTTCAAGCCATTATTTGTTGTAATTGTGATGATTATGGCTTATAAACACCCAAAATTGTGAAAAGGTTTTCATAAGCTGTAATCCATAATCATCACAATTATAACAAATAAAGGCGTGAAATATCTCACTTTGCATGTAATGAGTCTATATAATTGAAATCAGAAAACACTGATTTGTTCATTGATATAAATACTTGCGTTTGAGAGATGTACTAAGGATTGGCTTTTTACGAATCTATTGTGTTCTGCTGTTGTTTTGAGAAATGCTCTTTACAAATTTTAAGGAAGATTCGGGAAATGTTCCAAAGCGACACTGAAAAATTAGTTTATAAAAGTTTGAATATTCAATGTAGTAGGCTAGCCTACCTTATACTATATTAATGTTACAAAAATAATAATTTAGTAACAATTTAATCCTGATTTAATTTAGTAACAATCATTAAGCCTGTAAAAAAAATAATTCAACTAAGAAACTGTGAGGTCATTAAGGCTGTCGTGTGTCCGTCAGTCACTAGGTGGCGCTGTGACGCCGTTATAAACTCAAACAGCATTCAGCTCGTGTCGACACTTACTGTAAACATCTGTTCAGTTCAAACACAAACAAAACATAAAGAAAATTAGCATGTTTTTAGCATATAACATACATTTAGGCTACATAATATAAATGATAATTAGATATTGTTAGAATATAGCCTGTAATGTGATGTGTGTCATTGATAACGCTGTCAAGTGTGTTTGGGGTAAAATTTTCAATGATGTCACTCATCCGAAGATTGCTGGGATGCCATCGTCATGACAACAAGGTACCAGCTGGGCAATCTGTATGCAAATGGGGTAATCACGCGCCAGTACAGCAGGACCTGGTCGCCATGGCAACCAAACCCCTTTTTTTACGCTTCACGCCGGAACTCACCTTCTCCCGGTTAGATGTGTTCATACAGTGGTTTCTATGGGGACGTCACTCACACACTGTGGTATTTATAAGGTACTAAAGATACTTCAGCCTAACCTGCTATTACTGTCAGGACAGTGTCTAAACACCGTGGTATCACCATATAGGACCATGGGTGAAATACTTTCTGTAAGTAAAGAGACGGAAACAAGAATTAAAAATGTACATCAGTTCGAGTTACGAACTTTGTAACTCGAACTGCTGTACATTTTTAATTCTTGTTAAGTTATATTAGCATTTAAATTTAAATACATTTTATAAAAAACATTTTTGCTCTGTTTTTCTGAATTAAAGAGTTAATTTTTCTGTTTTTCTGAATGAATGAGTTAATTCAGAAAAACAGAGCAAAAACTTTTTTGTCATGAAAAATTAACTAATTCGTTCAGCAAAACAGAAATTTCTTTTCTCATGAAAATTTAACTCGTTAATTCAGAAAAACACAGCAAAAAAAATGTTTTCTCATGAAAAATTAACTCGTTAATTCAGAAAAACACAGCAAAAAAATGTTTTCTCATGAAAAATTAACTCGTTAATTCAGAAAAACACAGCAAAAAAAATGTTTTCTCATGAAAAATTAACTCGTTAATTCAGAAAAACACAGCAAAAAAATGTTTTCTCATGAAAAATTAACTCGTTAATTCAGAAAAACACAGCAAAAAAAATGTTTTCTCATGAAAAATTAACTCGTTAATTCAGAAAAACAGAGCAAAAAAAAAATGTTTTCTCATGAAAAATTAACTCGTTAATTCAGAAAAACAGAGCAAAAACTTTTTTCCATGAAAAATTATCTCGTAATTCTGAGATAATTAACTTGTTAATTCAGAAAAACAGAGTCTATTTTTTTTCTTCAAGTGAATGCAATACGCTTCCGTATGTGTGTGTGAGACGGAGAGAGAGAAAGTGTGTGTGAGAGAGAGAGACAAAGGGTGTCTGTGTGTGTGTGTGTGTGTGTTTGTTCACTCAGAAGGTGAGAGAGTATTTTCTGGTGGCGCTGAATTTCACACGACACCTTCACCAGAGGCTCAAGGTCACCGTGAAGACAGGTTTGACAGGGAAGTGTGTGTGTGTGTGTGTGTGTGTGTGTTATAATAAATGAGGGACAGAGTGAAACTGGGTCACTGCAACACAATGTTTTCCTGATATTTGGATGCTGCAGTTTCAGAGGAAAATGCAACAATATAAAATATAGCAGCAGAAGATGCAGCGTTTATCAGGAGATACAGGAGATGAGCTGTACACGTGTGTTTTCATACATTTGCCAGATGCTTTTATCCAAATCGACGTGCATTCAAATTTTAAAGTAAAAGATTAGTTCATACACCCCCCCCCCCCACACACACACACACACACACACTTCCCAAGGGAATTGAACTCATGACCTCGTCTAGTCATCAAACGCTGCTGTTTAAACTACAGCACAGATTATGAATTAATATCTTGTAAATGAAAGCTATTGGCGGTGCATTAACGGATCAAACATGAATCAGAAGAGTCGACTGGCTCCGTGACTGGATTTATCAGCTTCTCATGAACGCAGATGAAGATTATTCAGGTGTCGTATGAAAATGAGCTTCCGTTTAAAGTTTAAACGAGCGCCGAATGGAAATGGAGGCCATTACAAGAAAAATGCTGAGATTTACTGTGAACAGGAACAAATTTATGAATAAATGGCATGGCTGCATCTTTTGCCTGCTGGAAGCCATCTCCTCCTGTGGCTCCGCCTCCAGCCTCTGAGTGCTCCGCCTCCACTACACCTTTGCTCCTGTGCTCTCTTACCACCCTTGACCCTGTTGGACATTACATCTTCGCCATGGACTTGCAGCCCATTCGCTGCCCTATGGTTCTCCACCTCTTTCGCCTTTGACTAGCTCCGCCCTCCCTCAGGTTCCACCTCCACCTACGGTTGCTGCATAGACATATACACTAGACCTCACCTTGGCTACGGCAGTTCATTGGAACGAATGCGTCAATAGAGCCGCCATCTTGAAACAGCGGAGCCCCTCCACTTTAATGCATCAGCGTCAATGTAGTATACACAGGTCTAACGCAAATAAAATCACCATAAATCATCATGAATGCGGTTTTTCTTTTTGAATTTTTTGGTTTGTTACAACGGTCAGACATGTATTTATCATTGATTCCAGAAAGAATTTTTTTTTTAACTTTCTACCTAGTTCAGATTTCATCCGTGAACATCATACGCTGCACAAGAGTTTGTATGAGTTAATACAATGAAGGAGATTCATTTAATCATCAGAAACTCAAAATAATAAGTTATCTGAACTAAATAAATTATTATAAAGTTGATTTGACAAAAGAAAATATGTTGTGATTACTACACTGTAAAAAATATTGTTGGTTTAACTTAAAAAAGTAAGTAACCTGGTTGCCTTAAAATTTTAAGTTGATTGAACTGGAAAAAGTGAGTTAATACAGTGAGGGAGAATCATCAGAAACTCAAAATTATATGTTATCTGAACTAAATAAATTATTTAAGTTGATTTGACAAAAGAAAATATGTTGTGATAACAAATCTTGAAAATATTTCTTTTTTACAGTGCACATTGTCTTGGAAGGAAAGTTTCGGAAAGGAAATCTTTACGCCTTGACATGATCTACAAAAAAAACAAAAAAAAAAACAAGTGCAAATTTGTGTAAATCAAGAGTGTTTGTGTTTCATGAAGCAGCTCTGACCTCAGGCAGCATAGAGCCATCTGTGAAAAAAAGCAACACTAACATGTATAAAAATACAATTTGAGTTGGAATATTACTTTATTAATCTGTCGTATCCATTAAATCCTAATGATTTTTTTTTTTTCAGTGTAAATCTACTGTTGTTTTACCTGGACAGATGAACATTAATGTGGATTCAAACACCAGCAGTCAGAGGACGAGAGACCTTCAGAGAGAGAGAGAGAGAGAGAGAGAGAGAGAGAGAAAGAGAGAGAGAGAGAGAGAGAGAGAGATGGCGGACAAAAACTCTTCATGTTTGTCTTTGATTCAATCTAATGACACACACACACAATTATTATTTATTAATGATTTATTTTCTTATATTTATTAGTTATAAGTTAGTAATATGATAGTATTTTATTCATTGATTTATTTTATTTTTTAATTTATTTCAGTTTTTATTGAGTGTTATTCATGTTTGTTTGTTTTTTGTCATTTTTTGGGACAATTTTTGAAGATTTTTTTGCTCAGAGAACATCTTCTTGACTTAAGTTTTTCTTACTCCACCGACAAAATATTTTTTTGTTTTGTTTTAGGCATCTCTGAAAGCAAGCAGTTTTGCGTGCATGTGGCCTATATTACATCGGGAAGAGGAGAAATCCTTTCAGATCTGCAGTATTTTAATGATAGATTGAACATTCTCTCTCTCTCTGGATACGAGCATAAATCATTGCTAATGAGACCAGGGACATTAATAAGAAAATAAATCATACCGTATTTGATTTTGTTGTTAATGGTGAATTTAGGAGTCAGAAAACTCATTTTCCGGGGTCAGTATCCCTAACTCCCCTCCTAAACTAGCAGTGTTCCCTGACAGAGCTCGAGCGCCCGCTCCTCCTCTGGGATAATCCCATCCGGGTCACTCGGGGTCAAACACTAAAGTAATTAATCCTTTTTGCTCAGTCCGCCGCTCCTCTTCACCTTTCTGTTCCCGTCAGATTCCTCTTTTATTTCTCCATCTCCACACGCAGGAGAGACTCTTGGTCATGGTGTGTGTGTGTGTGTGTGTGAGAGAGAAATAAATCTGGACTTTTATGTGAATTAAAATATTTTAAAGTGGCATTTCAAGGTCTGCAGGATTAAGTCGGACAATAACTATCATAGACCATAACTGGAAAATAATCTCAGATGTTTTCAGGATATTAAGTGGTCATTTGTTGGTCACTCCCTCTGAAATTTTTCTAAACAAAATAAAATCAGTTTCCTTTTGCCTGTTTTTCCTATAGGAATATTAATGCTTTGATTGTCCAAAATGTGTTCTGTGATTTCTCCTTATCTTACAGACTAATAATGCAAATTATCGATTAATTCATTAATCATTAGTTGATCAACCTTATC